>NC_057814.1:488339903-488544788 GCF_018294505.1 Triticum aestivum | reverse complement strand
GGTGGGAGGCCGGAGGCGGGCCACGTGGCAGCTTGCGATTCGTCCGCCGGCGCGGGCGGACGTTGTCCGGCGGCGCGGGGTGGAGGACGCTAGGGTTAGACTGCGATTCCGTTTTTCGGGAAGCCCACATATAAATAGGTAGAGGGAGCTAGGAGGCTCCAAATGAGGTGCGGTTTTCGCCCACACGATCGTGATCGAACGACCTAGAGCATGGAAGAGAGTTTGGTGGGTTTTGGGCTGATTTTGGAGGGGTTTTTTGCTGGACACTCAAATGGACTTTGCGGATGCCCGGTTAACCGTTGGAGTACCAAACGACCTCCGAATGGAACGAAACTTGACCGGTAGTCTCCGGGTGGTATATTAAGGCCACTTGACAAGCCTCGGTCCATTCCGAGAAAGTTTGACACATGCACACGAAAGAAAACAAGAGGGGTGCACCGGAGGAGATAGGAGCGCCGATTGGAAAACGGACAACGGGGAAAATGCTCGGATGCATGAGACGAACACGTATGCAAATGCAATGCACATGATGACATGATATGAAAATGCATGACATGACAAAATACAAAACGAAAGACAAAACCCGGCAACGGAGGGAAAATCATAACACATAGCCGGAAATGGCAAGAGTCGGAGTTACAAATATGGCAAGTTACATGCGGGGTGTTACAACACTCCACCACTACGAGAGGATCTCGTCCCGAGATCTAGGACTGAAAAACTCCGGATATTCGGAACGGAGATGGTCCTCGCGTTCCCAGGTGGCTTCCCGGTCGGAATGGTGCGACCACTTCACTTTCAGGAATTTGATTGACTTGTTGCGAGTCTTGCGCTCAGTTTCTTCAAGAATAGCAACGGGGTGCTCATGATAAGACAAATCTTCTTGGAGGTCAATCTCTTCGAAGTTGATAGTGCGCTCAGGCGTCTTGAAGCACTTGCGGAGCTGTGACACGTGGAACACATCGTGCACGTTCGCGAAGTTGGAAGGAAGCTCAAGTTGATAGGCGAGGTCGCCTCTTTTACCAATGATCTTGAAAGGACCCACGTATCTAGGGCAAGCTTCCCTTTGATACCGAAGCGACGAGTGCCTTTCATTGGAGAGACACGGAGGTAGACATGGTCTCCGATCTCGAAAGCCAAATCACGATGCTTACTATCATAGTAACTCTTCTAGCGCGATTGCGCGGCTTTGAGATTATCACGGATGACTTTACACATTTCTTCAGCTTCTGTGATTAGGTCATTGCCAAGAAGTTGGCGTTCACCAGTCTCTGACCAATTGAGAGGAGTACGGCACTTTCTGCCATAGAGAATCTCGAATGGGGCCTTGCCCGAACTCGCTTGGAAGCTGTTGTTGTAGGAGAATTCAGCATATGGAAGACAATCTTCCCATTTCATGCCAAAAGAAATAACACAAGCCCTGAGCATATCTTCAAGAATTTGATTGACTCGCTCGACTTGGCCACTAGTTTGAGGATGGAAAGCTGTGCTGAAGCGAATATTTGTGCCCATGGCCTTCTGGAAGGAGTCCCAGAACTTAGAGGTGAAGATGCTTCCACGATCTGAAGAAATCAATTGTGGAATGCCGTGCAAAGAGACAATTCTGGAGGTGTAAAGCTCTGCCAGCTGAGCTGCTGTGATGGATTCTTTGATAGGAAGGAAATGAGCCACTTTAGAGAGCTTGTCAATGACAACGAAGATAGCATCATTTCCGCGCTTGGACTTGGGAAATCCAGTCACGAAGTCCATTTCGATATGATCGAACTTCCATTCCGGAATAGCAAGAGGTTGGAGGAGACCAGCTGGTCGTTGGTGTTCTGCTTTCACTCTTCGGCAGACATCACATTCATTCACGAATTGAGCAATTTCTCGCTTCATTCGAGTCCACCAATACGACTGCTTGAGGTCCTGATACATCTTCGTACTTCCAGGATGAATGGACAGAAGATAATTGTGCGCCTCGTTCATTATGACTTTCCTTAGATCACCTTTAGGAACCACAATCCGGTCCTCGAAGAACAAACTGTCTCTGTCATCAATGCGATAGCACTTGTATTTGGAAAGACCCTTGTCGATACCACGTTTCACCTTCTTCACCATGGCATCAAGGAGTTGTGCCTCACGAATTTGATCTTCCAAAGTAGGAGATACTATGAGGTTGGCAAGAAAGCCTTGAGGAACAACTTGGAGATTCAGCTTGCGGAAAGCTTCACAAAGATCCGGTTGGAACGGCTTGAGGATTAAGTTGTTGCAATAAGCCTTCCTGCTTAAAGCATCTGCAATGACATTTGCTTTGCCTGGAGTATATTCGATACTCGGATTGTACTCTTGAATCATTTCGACCCATCGAGTCTGCCTGAGGTTGAGGTTGGGCTGAGTGAAGATATACTTGAGACTCTTGTGATCAGTGAAAATGTCCACTTGTCTTCCCAACAGGAGATGTCTCCATGTTATCAATGCATGGACAACTGCCGCCAACTCAAGATCGTGAGTGGGGTAGTTCTTTTCGTTGGGATTCAACTGACGAGAGGTATAGGCCACAACTTTCTTCTCTTGCATTAACACAGCACCGAGACCTTGGAGAGAAGCATCACAGAAAACTTCATACGGCTTGGATTCATCAGGAGGAGTCAAGACAGGAGGTGTGACTAGTTTCTCTTTGAGAGTGTTGAAAGCGATGTCACACTCAGGAGACCAGACATATTTCACATGCTTCTGTAGGAGGTTGGAAAGAGGCTTTGCAATCTTGGAGAAATTCTCAACGAATCTTCGGCAATAGCTTGCAAGACCAAGAAAACTTCGAAGCTGCTTGACATTTTGAGGAGGTTCCCAATCCACAACTGCGGACACCTTCTCGAGGTTTACAGCGATGCCCTTGGCAGAGATGATGTGACCAAGGAAAAGAACTTCATCGAGCCAAAACTCACATTTGGAGAACTTCGCATAGAATTGATACTCTCTGAGCTTGTCGAGCACCAATCGCAAATGTTTGGCATGATCCTGCTTATTCTTGGAGAAGACCAAGATATCATCGAGATACACCAGAACGAATTCATTGGTATAGGGGTTGAAGATGAAATTCATCATCCGAGAGAACACCGGAGGAGCATTGACAAGGCCGAAAGACACGACAGTATATTCATAAGAACCAAAGCTTGTTCTGAATGCTGTCTTGGGAATATCTTCTTCACGAATGCGAATCTGATGATAACCCATACGAAGGTCGAGCTTCGAGAATACTTTAGCACCTTTGAGTTGCTCAAATAGCTCATTGATGTTGGGAAGTGGATACTTGTTCTTGATTGTCTTCTTGTTGAATGGACGGTAGTCGACACAAAGTCGGTCTGTGCCATCCTTCTTCTTGACAAAAAGAACACCACAACCCCATGGAGAAGAACTCGGTCTGATCAAACCCAGACGTTCTTGTTCATTGAGCTGTTTCTTCAATTCCTTCAGCTCGTTGGGTCCAAGCTTGTATGGACGCTTGCAAACGGGTTCAGTGCCAGGCTCCAGTTCAATAACGAACTCAACTGGCCGATGAGGAGGCATACCCGGAAGCTCTTCTGGAAAGACATCTTGATACTCACAAACGACTGGAATTTGATAGATGGCATTCAATTCGCCCTTCTCATTGAGAGAGAAAAACCGAATGGTTTCATCACGAGCGGCAAAAATAATCACATCCTCAGAAGAGTGTGTCAATTGAATTTCCCTGGCAGCACAATCAAGTTGAGCCTTGTGCTTAGAAAGCCAGTCCATCCCGAGAATTAGATCAATATCCGAGTCACCAAGAACAATTGGAGAAGAGTGAAATTTATAGTCACCCATCTTGATGGTAACATTCGGGACCATGGAACTTGCATTCATGCATTTGCCCGGAGAGACAACTGCTAACGGCCTAGGCAATCCTTGGAAATGCAATTCATGCTTGGATGCAAAAGGTCTTGAAATGAAAGAAAGAGTTGCACCAGTATCAAAAAGAACTTTTGCAGGAAAATCATTAACAGGAAGATTACCCATTATCACATCAGTAGAATCCTCCGCTTGAGCTGCATTCATCATGTTCACCTTTGCAAACTTTGGATTATGCTTGACCACTGCATTGCTGGAAGATATGACAGGAGGAGGAGGAGGAAGATGCCTCTGGTTGAAGCACTTGTTAGCATAGTGACCTTTCTACTGACATTTGTTGCAAGTCACCTCTGAGAGTGGACGGTGATAAGGAGCATTGGACTTTGGAGCTTGATTCTGAGACTTGTTCTGATAGCCAGAGTTGGAAGAGTTGGAAGAACCATGGCCACCTTTGTTCTTCTGCTGATAAGGCTGACGAAATGGAGGAGGAGGAGGCAACCAGAACTTCTGTTGCTTAGCTGACACAAGTGAGGAAGAAGAAGACTGGACTGCGTCTCTGACTCTCTTCTTAGAAGCCTCACACTTGAGCTGAGCAGCCTCTTGCTTCAGTGCCATATTGTAGAATTGATCAAACTGAGTAGGCTCAACAAGAACGAGAGCTAACTGCAGATCCTCTTCAAGACCACCTCTGAAGTGATAGATCATGCTCTTCTCATCAGGAACGTCTTGTTTAGCGAAGCGAGCAAGTTTCTGAAACTGAATGTTGTATTGATACACAGACATGTTGCCTTGCTTGAGATTGCGGAACTCCTCACGCTTGCTCTCAACAACACTTTGTGGAATGTGGTGCGCTTTGAAGTCCCGACAGAAGTCAGTCCAAGTGATCACATGACCTCCTCTAGAATCTTTGTATTGCTGAAACCAATCAGCAGCTTGGTCCTTGAGCTGGAAAGAAGCGAACTTGACATAGTCCTCAGGCCTGACATTGCTACACTCAAAATGCTTGTTGATGTCCACGAGCCAATCATCGGCATCCGTGGCCTCGGCACAGTAGCTGAAAGACTTGGGCTGATTTGCGAGAAACTGGTTGAGAGTGGCAAAGTGAAACTGATTGTTGCCTTGACCTTGATTGCCTTGATTGCCTTGCCCTTGAGTACGTTCTTGCAAGAGTTGTAGAATCATCTGAGCATTGGCGTTGGTGGCTGCCATGATTGCTTGCCATGCCTCCGGAGGTGGAGGTGGTGGCGGAGGGTTCGCTTGACTCCCTTCATTGCGATCCGGATTCTGACGCGTTGGCGGAGCCATCCTGAAGAGGGTGACATCCGTTAGCATCTTGATAGACAAATAGATAAGTAGAATCAACGGATAGAAATTGCAACATATATACTTCACAATAAACATTCGAACGAAGATGAACGAATGAATTCCGTAGTAAATCATCACACTTCCATAAGTTGAGAAGCCACTTGAAAAAGATATGGAATGAACATATGAATTCGAAGTAACTCGAATACCACAATACAAAATAAAACAAAGTATTGGCTTGCAGAATAAGCCGGAACAAACATATGATAGATATTTCGTCCGAAGTTTTCGTGGTGGGGCCCACACGGGCTCAATCGTACAGCACCATCATGTACAAGGCTGTGCACATGACATACGAATCGTCCCCGAGTCGGCAAAGCCATGGACTCTTTAAGACACTACGAGACCACTGTAAAATCAACCGTGGAAAGGCGGACCACTAGACGTCTAACCCCAATCTCATATCATGCATCTATCGGAAAGAAATCCTAAGGCTACTTGAATTCCCACTTATAAACTCCCGAAACTTTCTGGTTATGCAATCTGGTGTTGGGGATACAGGGGACACAAAATATATATCACCCAAACTAGCAATCCCTAGATCCAGCTGTATCCATCCGTCAACACATAACCAAGAAACCTTCGGAAATCGTTTACCTCAACCTTCGAAAAACATCCGTTATACAAGTTATGGCAATACTCCCGAACTCCCGCCCCAGTACTGGGTGGCGTCGAGGTGATCTCACCAACAACTGCATAAAAGAGATTTCGATGTCGGCGAAACTCAGGTATTCCAGAACTGCAACGATAAAATTGTGACGACAACACCTCGGAGCTCAACTCCCCAGGACACTACCACAACCCCTAAATGACAGGAGGCACCAAGAACAATTTTCTCGTCACAAAACCATCGGAACGATTCCAAGATACCCGCGTGATCCTAAAAAAAATTTTAGTGAAATTTGAGGAGAGAGTAGTCAAAACTTCTACGTCAGGAGACCTCACCAGAGCGACGAAGGGACTGAGGAGTAAAAAGAATCCTACTCTCCGATATATATAATCCAAAGACTCAAAACATTTTGTTCTAGACTCAACAACGATAGCGATTCGATCAAGCAGGGGGCTCCTAAGCCGGGGATGGCTCTGATTACCAACTTGTAACGCCCACGATGCGGCTATATCTCCCACGTGTCAAGGCACGACTTAGAGGCATAACCGCATAGTGGTTTTGTCGCAAGAAGGGTCATCTTCACACAATCCCATGTAATGAACAAGAATGGGATAAAGAGTTGGCTTACAATCACCACTTCACACAATACAAAAATATTATTCATACATCATCCAAAATACAATCATATAGACCGACTACGGTCAAAAACTAGATGAAAATAAGATAACCCCAAATGCTAGATCCCCGATCGTCCCAACTGGGCTCCACTACTGATCATCAGGAAAAGACACATAGTAACGACCACGTTCCTCGTCGAACTCCCACTTGAGATCAACGCCATCATCTGCACTGGCATCGTCGGCACCTGCAACTGTTTTGGTTGAATCTGTGAGTCACGGGGACTCAGCAATCTCACACCCGCGAGATCAAGACTATTTAAGCTTGTAGGAAAGGATGGTGTAATGAGGTGGAACTGCAGCGGCAAAAGCATATATGGTGGCTAACTTGCGCAAATGAGAGCGAGAAGAGAAGCAACGGAACGGACGTCATCTAACAATGACCACGAAGTGATCCTGAACACCTACTTACGTCATTCATAACACAGACCATGTTCACTTCCCGGACTCCACCGAGAAGAGAGCATCACGGCTACACACGCAGTTGATGTATTTTAATTGTGTCAAGTGTCAAGTTATCTACAACCGGACATTAACAAATTCCCATCTGCCTCATAACCGCGGGCACGGCTTTCGAAAGATAATACCCTGTAGGGGTGTCCCAACTTAGCCCATCATAAGCTCTCACAGTCAACGAAGGATAAACCTTCTCCCGGAAAAACCCGATCAGTCTCAGAATCCCGGTTTACAAGACATCTCGACAATGGTAAAACAAGACCAGCAAAGCTGCCCGAATGTGCCGACAAATCCCGATAGGAGCTGCACATATCTCGTTCTCAGGGCACACCGGATTGTCCAAGCTTCCGATAGGCCAGCCCAGAGTTGCCCCTGGTGGCCACCGGCGACTGACAGTTTGGACCAATACTCAGAGGAGCACTGGCCCGGGGGTTTAAAATAAAGATGACCCTCGGGCTCGCGAAAACCCGGGGGAAAAGGCTTAGGCGGCAAATGGTAAAACCAAAGTTGGGCCTTGCTGGAGGAGTTTTATTCAAGGCGAACTGTCAAGGGGGTCCCATAAATCACCCGACCGTGTCAGGAACGCAAACTCAAGGAACATAATCCCGGTATAATAGTAACTAGGGCGGCAAGAGTGGAACAAAACACCAGGCATAAGGCCGAGCCTTCCACCCTTTACCAAAATATATAGATGCATTAATAAAATAAGAGATATTGTGATATCCCAACATATCCATGTTCCGACATGGAACAACTTCAACTTCACCTGCAACTAGCAACGCTATAAGAGGGGCTGAGCGAAAGCGGTAACATAGCCAAACAACGGTTTGCTAGGAAAGGATGGTTAGGGCTGACATGGCTAAAATGGGAGACATGATATAGCAAGTGATAGGTAGCGGAGCAAGGCAATAGAGCGAACAACTAGCAAAGCAAAGATAGAAGTGATTTCGAGGGGTGGTCATCTTGCCTGCAAGGTTCTCAGAGTTGTCGAAAGCTTGATCCTCGTAAGCGTACTCGACAGGTTCCTCGTTCACGAACTCGTCTCCCGGCTCTACCCAAGACAAGAACACAAGCAAACGGAACCACAATCAACAACGAGAAATGCACAAGCAACATGATTGTCGTGGAAATGTCACGGCAGATGTCCTAGTGTGAGGACTTAGTCGTGAGGCCAACGCATCTATGCGGTAGCTTGAGAGGGGTTGATCGGAATCGAGAGACGCAACACAAGACAAGGATTTAGACAGCTTCGGGCCCCGGGAAACATCATCCGGTAACAACCCTACATGCTGTTTGAGGCTAGGTCTCATTATGATCACGGGAGAGTCGCCGGGAACCGGCTCTCGGTGTCTAGCCCTAGAGATTGTTTCTTGTTACTTGTCCCTCTTTGGGGTGCCTTGCCCCTCCTTATATAAGTTAGAGGGGCGGGTTACATAAGGAGTCCTAGTAGGACTAGGACTAGTCTATCTTTTCTTACAAGTTAATTACAAGTCCGGGTCTTGCTTCCTCGTAAAGGAAATATTCATCATCCCTTTCTTCTTAAGCCGGCCCACCATCACACGAGCCGGCCTTCTGGGCCTTGGGCCTAGTCTTCTATCTGATCCGCCGTTGGGGTTATCAGTAAGTCACCAAATACTCGCCGGGTCTCTGTGAGCCGCCAAGTCTGGCCGGGTCATACTTCTGGCCGGGTCATACCGCGTGGTATATCCCCGACATTAGCCCCTAGTTTAATTTGGATTTATTCATGTTAAACTGATCCTGTAAAATAAACACAAGAACAAACTTGATAGGTTGTGTTCCGGGTTAAATATTTTCCTGAACCGGCACCTGATCATCTTTAAGTCCTTGTCATTTCCTTGTTAATATGTATATGTCCATGATCTCATAGTAAATCTTCTTTTAGCAGATATGTTTCAACTTTGTCAATACAAAAAATTCAGATACTTCTTTTGAAAAGTCCGGGTCAATGGGCCAGCTTCAGAGTCAATTTGCTGACATTGGTCTCTTGTAGAGAAATATTGTAAAGAATAATCCACTTGAGTCGGCTTTCAAAGAGCCGGCTTAAGAAATATTGGTCTTGAAATACTCATCTGATATTCAGCCGGTTTAAAGATGTAGAACTTGCCGGTTTATGATTACCACCATTGCCGTGTTATAAAAGCTGATAATTCCGGATCATGATTGTTGCCAACACCGGTTCATGATTATTGATGACGCCGGGTTGTAGACACAGGGTCATAATGATTGGTAACGCCGGGTCAATCTGGTTTGCTCAAAACAAAGAATTTGAAAATATTTCTTCAATAATAATATAATACTTGTAGCCCCCAAGTCTTGAGTAAAACAAAATGATGGCTTAAGACTTGCTTCAATATAAATGCTGCCACTTTGAAGAAATCCATATTGTTCATCTCAGTCACTAGTAACAACTAAATACTCCATATTATGTAGCCCCCAAGTGCCGGGTTGTCATGCTTGCAGCAACCTGGGACTTGCAATTGCTTTATGCTCATGAAAAGTTCAACCAGTGTAGCCCCCAAGGGCCGGGTCATTATGCAATAATGAGTAGGGACTTTGTAGATATAACCATGTAAATTTGAACAGTAATGTGCAGCCCCCAAGGGCCGGCTTAGTAAGATAATACTGAGCTGGGACTTTGTACATAATTGATAATAACATCATATAATATAGTCTCCACCATGGGGCTTGAACCCACGTCCACAAGGTTAAGAGCTTTGTACTCCACCAACTAAATAGTGGACCGTTCAATATAATGGAGTAATGCTTGTGTACCTTGAATTTTTGACAGGAGGAATTGGTAGCCCCCAAGGACCAACTCATTTAGAATGTGATGAGTCGGGTCTTCAATAAGTTGAGCAAAAAATGACTTTGCATTAGCCCCCAAATGCCATGGTGCATGCTGGCAATGACATGGGACTTGCATATTTGATGTAATGTCAACTTTGAATAATGTAGCCCCCAAGTGCCGGGTCGTAAGCCTGCAGCGACTCGGGACTATTCCTTCCATTGTAGAATAAATCATATCCATTGATAAAATAATGGCCATTGCGCCAAAGCGACTTTGAATACCTCATCTGTTGATAAGTAAACCCGGAGTTTAAATACCCGGCGGCTCTTGGCCGATGGCAATTTAATACGCCTCTATTGTAAGCCGGGACTTTTATAACCCGGCGGCTTATAGCCTTTGAGAAAATCAAGAATTGATAACCCTTTTGAGACACCGGCGGGCCACGTGGCAGCTTGCGATTCGTCCGCCGGCGCGGGCGGACGTTGTCCGGCGGCGCGAGGTGGAGGACGCTAGGGTTAGACTGCGATTCCGTTTTTCGGGAAGCCCACATATAAATAGGTAGAGGGAGCTAGGAGGCTCCAAATGAGGTGCGGTTTTCGCCCACACGATCGTGATCGAACGACCTAGAGCATGGAAGAGAGTTTGGTGGGTTTTGGGCTGATTTTGGAGGGGTTTTTTGCTGGACACTCAAATGGACTTTGCGGATGCCCGGTTAACCGTTGGAGTACCAAACGACCTCCGAATGGAACGAAACTTGACCGGTAGTCTCTGGGTGGTATATTAAGGCCACTTGACAAGCCTCGATCCATTCCGAGAAAGTTTGACACACGCACACGAAAGAAAACAAGAGGGGTGCACCGGAGGAGATAGGAGCGCCGGATTGGAAAACGGACAACGTGGAAAATGCTCGGATGCATGAGACGAACACGTATGCAAATGCAATGCACATGATGACATGATATGAAAATGCATGACATGAAAAAATACAAAACGAAAGACAAAACCCGGCAACGAAGGGAAAATCATAACACATAGCCGGAAATGGCAAGAGTCGGAGTTACAAATATGGCAAGTTACATGCGGGGTGTTACATTACCGTGCTAGCCACTAGATCAATTGATGTTACATCACAAAAGTCATGATGACACTAGGGAACACCCAATTGTCAATATGGAAGCATGACTTCATTGGGAGTAACCAATGTGCTCCGTACACTGGAATCAATAGGGGTGACTATCCTATTTGTGATATATGGAAACATGACTACTCTATATATACATCAGAATCAATACATGATGGAATACCAAGATATTCACAAAAGTCATGCTGACACTAGGGAATACATTGGTTACTCCCAATGTAGTCATTTTTCCATATTGAAAAATCGTCAAGTTTTAATTAGAAGATTAAGGTGATGAGATCTTCCAAACAGCTCCATGTGAAGTCGATCTATGTTGTCCATGACCATGGCCACGGCTAATCATGATCAAATTTTACACTCTCAAGAGGTTTGTCTAATTCACCCACATGACTCTATCAGTCCCATTTGCTACCATTCTCTGAGTGTAGAGTAACCGGGAAAAGAACGAGACAAAGCCTTTGGGAAGTAGTATCCTAACCCACAAGGCTGATCCATTCACCTACCAACACCTACATCTTCAAGTCATCCCGGGTCAAGTTCCCTAAGTAACTTACTCAGCTAAGATAGAGCCCATATGACACGCGACTTCACATTGAAACTACTAAACTTGGAACCTGCCCAATCTCTTTGAACCGGAGCGGTGGACCCCAACAATAGCCACACTATGATGATTCATTAACTTAATTTGGTATTCAAGCTTTCATAATTGATGTGGTCCCACTCCGTTTTATATTGTAGCATGACTAAGCATTGAATTACAATCGTTAGCGACAAGGATCGTGGTAAGGATTACTTGGGTATCCTACTAGGTTTCATGGCATATTATATTAGTAGCATAGTCCTATACACACACCCTATCATGGCATACTACATGGATAATGAAAATAGGGTCACATGATCAAATGTTCGACTTGCCTGGTATTAATGAAGTTCCTCACTCTCACAATGTTGGTAAGCACTCTGAGAAATCTACCATAAGAAAGAGAAACCAAATAAACAACCATGCCATATAGAAGAACCAAAAATAAATAAACAACATAGCAAGGTTAAGCAACATCAATATAACTAGGCTTGGTATATAATATAGGTCTTATAGTGTTGGGAGGTCATAGGTGAAAGGGTCAACCTAAAAGAGTTAATGGATAGAAGATTTTTACTTTATACACTTAAATCTGAGATGGTGTGGAATAGGATAAAGTATTTGAAAAACAACATACAAGTTGTTTATTGGATTCCATATGGCATCTTTTATTGTTACTACACTACATGATTTTAAAGCCCTCGCAGTCAACTGAGATTGTTGATTTTGGTTTGAGGTTGATTTTTACCGGGTCTGTTCGTTTTATCATGTGGAGGGAACCATTGCTGGGTTGGCTCGCTTCGTAAGTGGTTGTGTGTTGTGGTCGGTGGGGCCCTGGTTCCTTCGTCCAGCGAAAATTGGGATGCTGCATGACGCCTTCGGGTTCCTCGCTAGTCACGTGCTGATTAGGTGCGTTGGGTTGGTGCTTCAAATAGGAGAGATGGGGATTGGGGTGGGTGCAGGGTGGTCGCCATTCAGTTCTGGTGATTGCCTTAGTTCGCATTGTCGTCGCCGCTCTCGTTGGAGGTGGTCAGGAAGTACAAGCAGTGCTTGTCTTCGAGGTTCGTCGCCTCTCTGCCAATTGTTTTTGTGGGGGTGGCATCGCCGTCCTTGTTGCATATGACATTGGAGGGCTATTTTCGTTGTCGTGAGTTTGTGCCTTTGTCCCGGCTCCGGGGTTGCTTCTGGTCATTGCGTTGGAGGGCTTCTTCATTGTATTCCTCGGTTATGTTCTTGCATAACTGCATTTGCAAAAGGAATTACTTGAATTGAAGCATTAGAATTCAAATTATGGTGAATTGGAGTTTGAAACGAGTTTATTCCTATTTCAGATAGATGAAAAGAAATTAAATATTGGATCACAAGATTTGGATGACAAGTGTATCGTACAAGTATTCAATTGCAAAAGGTGTTCAATTGAATTGGATGCATGGTTTGAGTGTTAGGGACATTTTAAGTTCAAACTAAATTTGAAATATCTGAAACGGGTGGTATAGGATCGAAAGTATGTCTAGAGGGGGTGATTAGACTACTTGACCAAATAAAAATCTACCATTTTCCCAATTTTAAGTCTTGGCAGATTTTAGCAACTTAGAACAAGTCAAGCAATCAACCTACACATGCAAGTCTAAGAGTATAGCAGCGTAATGTAAAACATTGCATATGAAGGTAAATGGAGGAGTTTGGAGAGGGCAAGCGCAATGTAGACGCGGATAATTTTTTCCGTGGTTCCGATAGGTGGTGCTATCGTACATCCACGTTGATGGATACTTCAACCCACGAAGGGTAACGGCTGCGCGAGTCCACGAAGGGCTCCACCCACGAAGGGTCCACGAAGAAGCAACCTTGTCTATCCCACCATGGCCATCGCCCACGAAGGACTTGCCTCACTAGGGTAGATCTTCACGAAGTAGGCGATCTCCTTGCCCGTACAAACTCCTTGGTTCAACTCCACAATCTTGACGGAGGCTCCCAAGTGACACCTAACCAATCTAGGAGACACCACTCTCCAAAAGGTAATAGATGGTGTGTTGATGATGAACTCCTTGCTCTTGTGCTTCAAATGATAGTCTCCCCAACACTCAACTCTCTCTCACGGATTTGGATTTGGTGGAAAGATGATTTGAGTGGAAAGCAACTTGGAGAAGGCTAGAGATCAAGATTTATGTGGTTGGAATGGAATATCTTGACCTTAACACATGAGTAGGTGGTTCTCTCTCAGAAAATGTATGTTGGAAGTGTAGGCATGTTCAGATGGCTCTCATCACGAATGAAGAGTGGGTGGAGGGGTATATATAGCCTCCACATAAAATCTAATCGTTACACACAATTCACCAAACTCGGTGGGACCGAATAAGAAAACTCGGTCAGACCGATTCAGTTCATAATGTGAATGTTAGGCTTTTCGGTGGGACCGACATGTCAACTCACCGATTTCATTAGGGTTAGGGCATAACGTAATCTCGGTGAGACCGATTACACAAACTCGGTGAGACCGGCTTTGGTAATAAGCTAACCAGAGAGTTGGTCAGGCAAACTCGGTGGGACCGATTCGCTCATTTCGGTGAGACCGAAATGTTTTGAAGGGGAAACAGAGAGTTTGCATTGCGAACTCGGTGGGACCGATCGCTCATCTCGGTTAGACCGAAACGTTACGAAGCGAAACAGAGAGTTTGCAATCCCATCTCGGTGAGACCGAGATCCCTATCGGTGAGACCGAAGTGACTAGGGTTTCTGGTAGTGGCTATGCAGACTAAGGCATAGCCTAGTGGTGGGAAGGGGCTGATGCCTTCCCACCCACCCAGGTTCAAGGCATGGTACTTGCAATTTGGGTTTGTTGCACCAACTATACTGTAAGGGGTTCCCTTACAGTCTTTCTGTCAAAAAAAATGAACTCGGTGGCGCCGGATAGAACAAATCGGTGGGGCCGAGTTGGACTTTTGGTTTGGGACATATGTGGATATGAGAAAGTGGTTGAGGGTTTGTGGAGCATATCACTAAGCATTTTGAGCAAGCAAGCCATTAAGCAACACCTCATCCCCTTTTAATAGTATTGGCTTTTCCTACGGACTCAATGTGATCTTGGATCACTAAAATGAAAATGTAGAGCCTTGAGCTTGAGCCAATGTGTGTCCTTAGTATTTTGAGGGGTCCACATTTCCAATCCATGCCATGCCAATCATTGAACTTCCTGAAATAGTCATCTTGAAGTAGCATTAGTTCAATGAGCTATATGTTGTTAGTAATTACCAAAACCACCCAGGGATAGTTGCACTTTCAATCTCCCCCTTTTTGGTAATTGATGACATATAGATCAAAGCTTCGACAAATGATAATAAGATTGAAATACATCGTCGCTTTGAGAAGTATGTGATAAGCAAGAGCTCCCCCTAAATTTGTGCATTATTTAAGATTTGCTTTTGAATGCAAATGCACAATCGATTAGGATCATGGGTTACTCTTCCATGTCACATACATCTTGGTGGAGCGCTCAAAATGATAGGAATTAAAACATGCACTCATCGCCAAGCAAAGTGAATGATCATATAGGGATATAAAAGATAGCATCATCCAAAGTATGATATGATCAAACACATGATCATATAAGTACCTCACACATAGACATAAAGTATCAAATGAGCACACACAAAAGTATCAACCAAATAGCAAGAGAGACAAAGAAAGCAACACTCTCTCTCGAAGCCTATGATCTATACATTTCTCCCCCTTTGGCAACAAGTTACCAAAAAGTTCGAAAATGCATAGTGCTATGCGTCTCTCAGGCTTGGTCTTCGGGAGGTGGTGTAGAGAGAACTCCAAGGATGAAGGCATCAGTAGAAATTGCTGGAGCTGGTGGAGTGGCAACTGGAGGTGGCACTGAATCTATTGGTGCTGGTGCAGATGAAGTAGCTCTTGTATCTGGCACTGGCACTGCAGCTGACCTCTGACCTCTTGGCACTCGCTGAAAAGCATCTGTAGTTGTCTTCCCTTTCTTCTCCTCTGCTTCCTCCTGGAGCTACTCAACTGCTGTCTGTATCTTAATGACTTTCAGATCAAGATCATAAAACTTGGTCTCAATGATCCTTTCCAAGCTCTCCTGATTTTGAGTCAAGGTGGCCAAGCCCTTCTCAATCCTCAAAGTTGCTTGAATCAGATAAGCTAGTTGATCTTGTTTGCTCTTTAAGAACACCTGAGATGCCTCCTCAACACTTGGCATCTTTGCAGCCTTTTCTGCCTTTGCCTTAGCTCTCTTCTCTTGTGCTTGCTCTGAGGTGGGATCATCCTCATTCATCACAACTGTGTTATCTTCAAATTCTGGGTGCAAAGGTAAATGCTCTTTGTCCAACAAGTAAGTGTATGTGCCCATCTTAGAGTTGATGAGCACTTGAATGTGTGGAGCATACCCACAAGATCTTTTCTGATCAGCAGCTGTCCTCTTGGTTGTCTCAACAATCAGACTCATGACCTTGAATTTCTGAGGAACATCAAATATCTGCAGCAAGTTGATTGAATGTCCTCTGATCATCTTGTGATCTCCAGATTTGGGTAATAGAGTATGCCTCAAGATTGTGTTGATTGTTGGTAGACCAGACAACAAATAATGTACAGATCCAAACTTGTGTGTCTCCAAAGCTTTGTCTGGGATCTCCTTGTACATATTTTCCATAGAGTTGTGGTCTTTCTTCTTCTTGGCATACACATCCAAATCATCCTCATGCTCTTCTGGGGCATTGATCAACTTGGCCCATTCATCAACAGTTAACTAGTACCTTGTACCTTCAGACATCCAAACAATTCTACCATCTGGATAGAAATGAGCAGTGGAGTAGAACTGCATAATGAGCTCATCATTTCATTTGGTAAACTTCTGTCCAACAAACTTGTCAACTCCACAAGCTTTGAAGCTTTCATGCACTCCTGAAAAATAATCTTCATTTTCATCAATGAATTCCCAATCAACCCACTTCATATCACAGACTATAGGCTTCTTGTCAAGCAGAATAGTTTCATAGAAATCTTGTTGTTCTTTGGTGTGGATCCTGTAGTCCACAGTAGTCTTCCTTCTTATAGCATAGGGATCAGACTGTCTCCAAAGTCTCAGACCTGCATCCTTCCTGATGCTCATGTCCTCTGCCACTGGATGAGTGTCATTGCGGTCTGGAATCTTTGGTTTCAGTTTTCTCAGCACTTGGGCTTCAACATCTTCCTCTTCAACTTCAGGCACTGGGGCCTTGTTCTTCTCTTCAACCGGGATGTTCCTGGTGCTTCTCTTGGGCTTAGAAGGTTTCTGAGCTTGAGCAGTAGCTTTGGGAGCAGTTTTGGGCTTAGATGGAGCAGCCCCTGACTTGATAGCATCCCCCATAAGCTTCTGGGACTTGGGTGTTGGTGCAGCATCCTCTTCCTCTTCATCTTCTTCTTCAGAAGAATGCCTTTCAAATTCTGCCATCGGGTCCACCTTATTGCACCATCTTCCTCTCTTTCTTTCCTTCTTCTTCTTATCTTCAACAGCAGCCTCTCCTTCAGTTGATTTGGGAGGTTCCTGAGTGGAGGATTTGGCCTTTGACATTGGGACTCTTTTAGCTGGTGCCTTCTTGTGCAACCCAGGCTTGGTTGCAGCAGTAGTGCCATACTCCTTTTTTAGGACTTTCTTCTTGGAGCTCACTTCCTCCTCTGTAGCCACATAATTCTCATCCTCAGAATCTGAGGTTCTCTTCTTCCTTGACCTAGTGGCTGCCTTGGGCAAATTACTGGGAGTGCTCCTGGTGCCATCATCATAGATGCTTGAGGGACTAGTGCCCTCACTCATTTGCACTTGCTCTTTTGATTTGTTCTAGCTATCACTTTGGTCAGACATACTGGCAAGCAAACTGACAGCAAACCGTGTGAATAGATATAGATGAGGTAGAGTAGATGAGCATCACAAAATGCAGAGTTTTTGCAAAATAGATGAGTCAAAAACTTAGTTTTAGTTCTCCACAGAAATCATTTCAGAGCTACCGATTTGTCAAACTCGGTGATACCGAAGCAACTTTTGGAGTCTAAACTAGTGAACTTAGTCAGACCGAGTCACAGTTCGGTGGCTCCGAGATTGCTAGGGTTTCACAGAGAGTTGAACTCGGTCGCACTGATTGCAATTTTCGATCAGACCGAAAAGCGCATGTGCAATGGCCTAAGCCAAATCGGTGAGACCGATTTCTACAACTCGGCCGGTCCGAGATGAGTTCGGCGGAGACCTAACCCTAAATTTTCGAATCAAACCTAACCTAAAGGGAGTTTTCTCTGGATAGATTGATTTCATACATGGTAATGATCATGGCAAAGCAATGTGCTAGGAATCGGAGTAAGGAATTAGCACACAAGATCGAACTTATACCCTAGTTCGGCGGGAGTTCGCTACGGCGACAACGGCGGGGCAGAATCCCGTTGACGGCGATGGAGACCAGCAGCGGGAGGTCATTGGCGACGAGGAGACGATCCGGAGACCCGAGGCGGCAGAGCAGGACACGCGCGGGATGGAGGTTTTGAAGAAATTTCCAAAATCTCACCCATGGGTATATATATCCTGACCTTGTCGGTGTGACCGAGTGGAACAACTCGGTGGCACCGAGATGCAGAATCGCAAGCGGTTACTGCAACTCGGTGTGACTGAAAAGTTCAAATCGGTTGCACCAAGATTGAAAACCTAGATCAACTCAGTGAACTCGGTGTGACTGAAGTGGATGGATCGGTCATACCGAAATGCACAGAGAGGTTTTGGAAGTTTGAGTCTATGACGAATCGGGGACTCCGAGTGCTCCTCACTCAGAGTGGTTCGAATCTGACTTGATCAAACTTTGTGATGTAGCATGAATAGAGTTTGAGACGAGAAAAGCATAGATAGCTAGAGGAGGTTATTAGGCATTCTTGTCCATCCACTTGGCAAAAGAGAAAGAGACAAACAATCAAAGCAACAAGTGGATGTCCTCGAATGAGTACAATATGCAATCAACATGCTCACACAATAAAATGCAAATGAAATATGTGACAAAACATGCACAGACACTCTAGCATCTATCAAGCAATTGGCGATGACTAGGTCATCTATATATGAGTATATTGACTTAGGAGTCAAATGAGAACATTTGATCATAGGTCATACTCATCGTTTAAGCACAAGTGGGGTTACCACTTTTACATAAAGCATTGTTGTGTTCACATCATTAGAGTTGCTCTAGCTCAATTGATTAGAGTAAAGCTCCCCCTAGATGTGATATCCCCCCTAAGAGGGATGAACTAACCTTGGGTTTTGTCGATGATGAATTCATGTAGATGTTGAAGATGTGGATGCTCAATGTTGATGCAGATCATTTGGAGCAATCCATTGGACTGAGTTGCACTTTCAATACCTACACGGGTTAGTCCCACAAGGAACAAACAAGGATATCCATAGACATAGAGTGATGTACACATAGATGATGTCCATGAAAGCATTAGGTTACCTTGTCCCTTGTCTTACCAACAAGAGGGTTTGTGACTCCTTGAACTAGTACAAGATGTGGAAGTTGTTTGCACTTGTCCTCGCCAAAATGATATGAGTGAAGTATGTTGGCGGAGTCACCCTCAAGAACTCTCTAGTTCTTCTTCTTCTTCGGGATCCACATCATCTTGATGGGAATCCTTGGAGTTGTAGTCGTACTTTATGATGTAGAACTTGATGAAGTCTTGGGAACCCACTTGACCAAGGCCTTAGGAGCTTCTTCAAATGCATCGATTTCCTCTTGAAGCTTGCCCTTGCCTTTTTGCTTGTGGTCTTGTGGTGGAAGATCATCTTGAGCTTGTGTCCCTTGGAAAGAAGTAGGATCATACTTCTCTTGTTGAGGAACAAACTTCGTCTTGGGGTATTGATCTTCTTCCCACTCAACTCCATTGGCATTGAACTTTCGTTCAAAACTAGCACCTTGATTCTTCCGGTGCCTTCCTTGCTTGCGTACAATTTCCTCAAATTGCTTACTTCCGGCAAGACTCTTGTAAACACCTTTCTCTATAATTGCCTTCAATAAACTATTTTCTTGCTCAAGTGTAACTTGGCTAAGAGAATCATTAGTGGAATCAAGAGAATTACTAGAAGCAACAATATTGGATTTAGCCTGACTATTGTTACTACTAGAAGAAGAATCTTTCTTACTCTTGTTGCTAGATTTAACTTGTGGCATGTAAGTAGACAAGAGTAAACGCTTGGCAAAGTAAGAAGAACTTTTCTTGCAAAGATCATCATTGATCGCTTTTAAGAACCCATGATCTTGCTCAAGGTTGAGCTTTTCAAAGCGTAACTTCTCATGAGTTTTTAAAAGTTCTCGATGATCTTCCAAGGTAGTTTCATGAGCTAACTTAAGAGTGTTTAGTTCTTTAGTTAGACGCTCAATCTCCTTCTTATCATCGTCATTCATTTTATCTTGATTAGCATGATTAATAGCAAGCTCATCATAGTTTTCATCACTAGAGTTGTCAACAAGTAAATCATCATCACCTAGCAAATCATCTTCATCACTATTGAAATCAACATACTCGGGGTGTGATACCTTTGGGCCTTTAGCCATGAAGCATCTCCCAATTCATTCATTTGGTGAGTCAAATATGTCGTAGGAGTTGGTTGACACAAGTGCTAGACCGGCAACACCTTCATCTTGAATATATTCGGAGTCGGAGTGATAACTTCTTTCGGAGTGATGGTCGGAGTCGGAGCCGGATACCCATTCACCAACATGAGCTTGATGTCTTCGTTTTGTGTAGCTCCTTGATGATTTGTCATTCCTTTCTGAATCCTTGCTTCTCCGAGAGGTTCTTCGTTCATAACGATCATCTCTACTCCTTCTCTCTCTTAGTGGTGATTCTTCTCTTCTACTTCTCCTCTTGGGTAAATCTTCTCTTTGTTTGTAGGGGGGCGTACACTCATTGGATTAGTGTCCGGGTCTTCCACAATTGTAACAATTACGTTCACGACTCGAAGATCTTTTGTCATTGTAGGACCTTGAGTTGGAACTTCTTTCCTTGCTTCTACTCTTGTAGAACTTGTTGAAATTCTTCACCATTAGGCTCAATTCCTTGTTGTAGGTTTGTTTCTCACTTGATGATGCAGAAGTATCACATGAGGCTTTGTAAGCATCACTTTACTTGTTGTGAAGCTCTTCCTTATCCTTGAGTGACATCTCATGAGCAACAATTCTTCCAATGACTTCCATTGGCTTGAGATCTTTGTAATTGGGCATCATTTGGATCAATGTGCACACGGTATCATACTTTCCATCCAAGGCTCTAAGGATCTTTTTGATAATGAATCTATCGGTCGTCTCTTCACTTCCTAAGCCGGCAATCTCATTTGTGATGAGAGCAAGCCTAGAGTACATTTCAGCGACACCTTCACCATCCTTCATTTTGAACTTGTCAAGTTGACTTTGAAGCACATCCAATTTGGATTCCTTGACGGAGTCGGTACCTTCGTGCATATCAATCAAAGTATCCCAAATTTCCTTTGCATTCTCAAGATGGTTGATTTTGTTGAATTCTTCGGGGCACAATCCGTTGAAGAGGATATCGCAAGCTTGAGCATTGTATTGCGGCATCTTCAACTCTTCCGCGGTAGCTTCACGGTTTGGTTCTCTCCCATCAAAGAATTCACCTTACAAGCCAATACACACAATAGCCCAAACGGCGGGGTTATGTCCAAGAATATGCATTTTCATCTTATGCTTCCAACTAGCAAAATTAGTACCATCAAAGTAAGGACCTCTACGGTGGTAATTTCCCTCGCTAGACGCCATACTCTCCTAGGTTGTGAAACCAAGGCTGTGATCACCAAAAGCTATGGAAATCAAGGCAAATGGAGACCAAAGCTCTAATACCACTTGTAGGATCGAAAGTATGTCTAGAGGGGGGTGATTAGACTACTTGACCAAATAAAAATCTACCCTTTTCCCAATTTTAAGTCTTGGCAGATTTTAGCAACTTAGAACAAGTCAAGCAATCAACCTACACATGCAAGTCCAAGAGTATAGCAGCGGAATGTAAAACATTGCATATCAAGGTAAAGGGAGGAGTTTGGAGAGGGCAAACGCAATGTAGACGCGGATAAATTTTTTCCATGGTTTCGATAGGTGGTGCTATCGTACATCCACGTTGATGGAGACTTCAATCCACGAAGGGCTACGGCTGCGCGAGTCCACGGAGGGCTCCACCCACGAAGGGTCCACGAAGAAGCAAACTTGTCTATCCCACCATGGCCATCGCCCACGAAGGACTTGCCTCACTAGGGTAGATCTTCACGAAGTAGGCGATCTCCTTGCCCGTACAAACTCCTTGGTTCAACTCCACAATCTTGACGGAGGCTCCCAAGTGACACCTAACCAATCTAGGAGACACCACTCTCCAAAAGGTAATAGATGGTGTGTTGATGATGAACTCCTTGCTCTTGTGCTTCAAATGATAGTCTCCCCAACACTCAACTCTCTCTCACGGATTTGGATTTGGTGGAAAGATGATTTGAGTGGAAAGCAACTTGGAGAAGGCTAGAGATCAAGATTTATGTGGTTGGAATGGAATATCTTGACCTCAACACATGAGTAGGTGGTTCTCTCTCAGAAAATGTATGTTGGAAGTGTAGGCATGTTCTGATGGCTCTCCTCACGAATGAAGAGTGGGTGGAGGGGTATATATTAGCCTCCACACAAAATCTAACCGTTACACACAATTCACCAAACTCGGTGGGACTGAATAAGAAAACTCGGTCAGACCGATTCAGTTCATAATGTGAACGTTAGGCTTTTAGGTGGGACCAACATCTCAACTCGGTGGGAACGATTTCATTAGGGTTAGGGCATAACGTAATCTCGGTGAGACCGATTACACAAACTCGGTGAGACCGGCTTTGGTAATAAGCTAACCAGAGAGTTGGTCAGGCAAACTCGGTGGGACCGATTCACTCATTTTGGTGAGACCGAAATGTTACGAAGGGGAAATAGAGAGTTTGCATTGCGAACTCGATGGGACCGATCGCTCATCTCGGTTAGACCGAAACGTTACGAAGCGAAACAGAGAGTTTGCAATCCCAGCTCGGTGAGACCGAGATCCCTATCGGTGAGACCGAAGTGACTAGGGTTTCTGGCAGTGGCTATGTCAAATGAACTCGGTGGCGCCGGATAGAACAAATCGGTGGGGCTGAGTTTGACTTTTGGTTTGGGACATATGTGGATATGAGAAAGTGGTTGAGGGTTTGTGGAGCATATCACTAAGCATTTTGAGCAAGCAAGCCATTAAGCAACACCTCATCCCCTTTTAATAGTATTGGCTTTTCCTATGGACTCAATGTGATCTTGGATCACTAAAATGAAAATGTAGAGCCTTGAGCTTGAGCCAATGTGTGTCCTTAGTATTTTGAGGGGTCCACATTTCCAATCCATGCCATGCCAATCATTGAACTTCCTGAAATAGTCATCTTGAAGTAGCATTAGTTCAATGAGCTATATGTTGTTAGTAATTACCAAAACCACCCAGGGATAGTTGCACTTTCAGGTGGATATATGATGTCTAATGGGTATGGTTCTCGACAAGATTCAATATGCAAAAAGAATCATTACTCTTGGGTCAAGGTTTTGCAAGATATGATAGAACAAGGTGTGAATTCGGGGTTCATGAATTAAAATTGTTGGTGCTATTGAATACTCAAGGTCAATATAAACATTTAGGTAAAAGAATCACTAGGTTTGGTTTAATAGATAAAAGCATATAGTTAAAACAGAATCGAATTGAGTCTATCAAAATCCCTTCCATGGACGAGAAAATGGTTGCCATGCAACACTTTTTGTATTGATGGCAGAATCTTGCTATGATCAAGATTACTTGCTGGAAACCTAATTTAAATGGTTCTACTTCAAAGAGGGCCTCATAAGGATCATTTTGCAACAACTTTCACCCCATTTTTACATGTGGTTTGTAAACTGGGTTCAAACATAATTTGAATTCAAGTTTTAAAGGTTCAAATTTGTGCAATCATGGCTCTAATGGATGCTAGTGATCATAATGCAAATGGAATCACTCAATTTGGATTCATGGTTTTCAAACTAGGGCTCGCTAAGGATTCAAATTTGGAAGAAATGTTGGAATAGCTAGGTAATTTCCTGGCATGTTGCTGCGGGAATTCAAAGATTATTTTGGATGAATTATGTATGAACAAAATGACCCAAATTTAAATATATTATTTTTGGGAATAATTCTATGTGAACAAAGAGTATGCATGTATGTTGGACCATTGGAGTTGACACAAATTGGGGTATGCATGTGCTACAAAATAGTGTTAGCAGATGATGATGTGTCACATTCACTGATGTGGAAGGCTGCATGTTGAGAGAACTAGAGTTAGTGCGAAATGAACTAAATCAAAAGATGTTATTTTTGGAATTAATTGTGTATGAACAAAGAGTGTGCATGTAGGCTGGACCAACTGACTTGCCATAATCAAATTGGGGTATGCATGTGCTACAAAATAGTGTCAGTAGATGATGACGTGACACATTGGGTGATGTGGAGGGTTGCATGTTGAGAGAATTAGAGTTAGTGAGGATCAACTATTTAGGTATACTAGATTAGTACCATTGGAAGAAGCACTCCATGAGGATCAATATGCAAAAAGATTCATCTCCTTTTGAGTTTCTAATAAAAAAGTTATAAGTGTTTGAAGTTACACGGGTTATTCTATAAAGTTACCGTTTATAGTGAGGTCCTAACACGTGACAGTCTTTGGTTAGCCGGTACCGCTTTGGGGTTCATTAAACACGGACCATAGGATCTAAGATGGATGGCTGAGGCTGTGTACCGGTTCGACGCTCGGGGGAGAGGGCACAATGGTTAGAGGTAGGGAATGATGGTGTGGTCGAATGTCAAAGAGAGAAGGGGAGAAAGAGAAGGTTGGTTGCAGTTGGGCCTCAATTTTTGTTAAACCACGCTCGATTTGGGACACTTAACTATGGGTCGCACATGTCAACTGGATTGGGTTAGGATAGAATAAGATTTTCTGTCCCCCTTTTTTGTTTTTAAAAATAGAATCTGATAATTCAATTTGGAAAATTTCTACAAAATCAAACAAATTGTTTTCCAGCCCAAATATTGAATAAAATACATATATTAATTTTATAAATTCTATTTTGGACATTATAAATATTCCCTAATAATAATTTAGGGTTCAAAATTATTCCCAATATATTTTTAAACTCCAAATAAAATCCAAAGGATATTTGGAAAAGTCTTTTTGTTCCCTCTCAAATAAGTAATCATTTAACTTTACAAAAAAATCCTAGTCAAAACTAGTATCATAAGCAAAAAATAAATAAATTATTCACATTCCAAAAATTGAAAATTCTGGGATGTGATAGGTGGTGGGAGTCCTAGAAGTCCTTGGTCGACTTCACATCAACCTCGACAATGTCAACTCCCCTTGAGAGTGTGTCGAGCTTCCTAAGCTACCCTCCTCCCTCCTTGTTGCCAGTGAAAATCTTGGCTTTTCTTGCCCGGACGCTAGCAACACTCTTGTTTCATGGTCCTCCCTTGGAGGCGTTGTCCAGTGGTAGGGTGGGGTGTGGTCTTGCTGTGTGGTGGTTGGTGCCGACGATGGTGTGTGGCTCTTAGGGTTGCTGGCGATGGTGGAGACGAGGTGATTACTCCGCAATCCATCACCGGCGTTATGCTCGGTACTTCCTCGGATGCTGGCCGGTGTGCGACGTCCTCGTGTGGTGGCATGGTACAAACGATGGGGATATTGTGGTCTCCCTTTCGGTAATGGCTCCTTTGGGTAGGTGGCGGAGTAGCTAATTCTACACATGCGATCCTCATCCTCCCGTTCTCTTCGGTTGCGTTTCCTGGTGGCATATCTCTACTGTTTTAGCCTGTGTCGAGTTTGATCTTGGTTTCCATATGTTGATATTTTCGTTTGTGGATGTGTTGTCTGGCACATCTTATCCTCGAGTGTAATTCGTGTGTGATGCTTCAATTTTTTCTTCAAACTTTTGACTCAGCACATGTGTATCTTAGCGGGTGAATGACTTCATTAATTTGAAGTGTATCTTAGCTGGCTGATGGCTTTGGCTTCATTTAATTTTGGCTACACGCCTTTAAAGAAAAAATATATGTCTGAAATAAATAAAGTAAAATAAATGCGGAGCAACTTTAATCGCTCCGGGTACCCCGAACCTTCCAGGTCAGTAGGCCGCCTTCCCCATTCCGGCCAAAGTCAAACCAAACCAAATCCTCGCCTCGCCACCATGGCCGACGGCGCCGGCAGCGGCAGGTCCCGCCTCAGCGCCCTCCCCAACGACCTGCTCCGTCACATCGTCACCTTCCTCCCCGTCACGGAAGCCGCCCGCGCCGCCACCATCGCCCGCGGCTGGCGCCACCTCTGGCGCTCCTACCCGCTCGTCCTCAGGGATGCCGACATCCCCGAGCGCGCGCGCGACGCCGCAATCCCCCGAGTCCTCGCCGACCACCCGGGCCACTTCCGCGCCGTCATCCTCTACGACTGCAGGCTCGCCTCACTGGACCGCGAGCTCCCCACCTGGCCGCGCCTCCTCGTCGACAAGCGCACGGAGAAACTCGTTCTCGCCTACAGATGGTTCGTGGACCAGCCCAACCCCGCGCGCCTTCTTCCCGCCGACATCCTCCGCTGCGACTCGCTCCAGGAGCTCACCCTGGACTACTGGACGTTCCCCAGCGGCACCGAGGTCGTTCTTCCCCGCCTGCGGATTCTCGCCATGGTAAGGATTGGCATAAGCGAGCAGGAACTGGAGTCCTTGATCGCTGCCAGCCCCGTTCTAGAGTCCCTTCGGCTCACCCTCAATAGCCCCAAGCACGTCCGTCTCCGCAGCCAAAGCCTCCAGTGCGCGCTCGTTGGGCTATCCAGAGTGGAGGAGTTCACCGTGGTGGACACGCCGCTCCTGGAGCGGCTCTACTTGTTCCTGCCGCCTACTGGTGTGGTGGGGTTCAGGATCGCTTGTGCTCCCAACCTGCGGGTGCTCGGCTACCTGGACACAAGAGCTCACAAGCTGCAGATTGGTAACAGCGTCATCGGGGTACGTCTCTCCAGTCTCAATCTCTCTCTCAACTTGCAATTGTTCCATCCATCATGTTCTCTATGTTCAGAACGTAGTCAATGAGTTATGATAATGTTACTTTTGCTGCATCTCATTGCATTCTCTCAAAGTTATTCCATCCGCATCGATCCATACCATGATAATGTTCTGTATGATTATAGAACACTTGATGAGTTATGATAAACCTGTCTTTGTGAACTTCTTTGCAGTCAGACACAATGGTGAACGCAAGCACTGTGGTTCGAAGCGTCAAGATATTGGCGTTAACTGTGAATTTTGGTGTCTTTGGGGAGGTCAAGATGCTGGCCAGCTTCCTCAGATGCTTTCCCAATGTTGACACGCTGCACATTGAGGTAGCTCCCAGTTCCTTCAGTCTGTCGACCATTTCAATATTATCATCAATTATTAGCAGCTTGATATATATGTAACCAAACTGCTCACACATTGGTACCAATTTGCAGTCTATACCGCATGATCCATCTGTAACTGCCGATGAACCCAGTGGGGAGCATCATGCCAAGTTCTGGCAGGAGATCAATCCGATTTGTTGCTTGAGATCACATGTCAAGAAGATGGTTATTCATGATTTCCGAGGGGATCGAAATGAATTTGAATTCGTCAAGTTCATCGCCATGAATGCCCAGGAGCTGCAGTCCTTACTGCTTGTGTCGCATGAAGGAATTTTGTCTTCAGCTGACAAGGTGAATGAGATAAAGGACGAATTGCAGTGTCTACAGTTTCCAACAGGTATCTCTGCAGTGCTGCAGGTGTCACCTAAAGCAGGCACTGGTTTGCGCTTGGAGAAAGCATCCAATCTTACAATCGATGACCCTTTTGAATGCTGAATCCGTGGTTAATTCGCTGTATGTTTACATGCTTGATCCATACTTTTTGAGGAATCATTGACTGTTGTCTACAAGATCTTGCTGTTTAGTTTCTTGTAGGCATGCCTTATCTTGAGACATGGCTGAGTTTTCCAACTACCAAGAGTATGTAGGAATTAAAGTTAGCACAAGTACTTGAGAGACTAGTGTTATTTTCATGTGTCTGTGTCGATATGACAGCAGTTTGCTTCTGGATATAGTGCGCCTGTTTTTTAGCATGTATGTGGTTTCATTTTCTCTGCATTGTTTATGTAGTTTTTTATCACCTCTTTCAGTTTCGTTAACTATCAATTGATGGTCAGAGCATACTGAGCTTGGTTAGCCGGGATCAGGACGGCAAAGGCTAAATGTAGTTCTGCACTTCTGCTTTATGCATCATGTTTTGTGTATCTGGAATAACAATGGCACATTGCATCGACTGGTAAAAGCATATGGAATAAATAGCCTATGACAGTAGATTTTTTTTCTTTCCAATAAAGACTTGGCCGATTAGTTGAGCAAATCTAGAGCCTACATATGCGACCTGGTTTGTAAACAATCTTAAGAGTAGTTGGTTTCCGAAAACAAAGTTGTCTATTGATGTTTCACTGAAAGATTTTCGGGAAGTGGGAATGTTAAAATATGTTAATTCTTTGCTTAATGGAATGCCCACCATATATGTTTAGAGATTGAACAGTTATGTAGGTGTTACTCTACTTGTTTGGCTCCGCTTCTCCTGTTTGCAAAGAGGACTTTCTTATGGTTGTTGCTTGCCCTTGATGATGTTCTCTCTTGGTTTAATTCCGCCAATAGCCCAGCATTTGATTTCATTCACCGTTCTTTATTTAGTTACTTCAGTGGCCTAATAGCCTTGCCAGTTCTAAGGAGGAACATAAATGTCTTAACAACCTTGACATTCTTGACACTGAAAACTGGTCACGTTTGCAGACCCAAAATGGTGGCGGTAAGTTCAAAAAAAAAAATGGCAGGCGGTTTAGGTGTCACCGATCTAAGCGCATCTCTAACTCATCCCCTATTCAGCGTTAGAGGATAAATTCGATTTTCCTTTAATCGGTAGCTAACCGAACTCATTAAACCTTTAGTGAAGAAAATGTTTACTCTGTGTCAGCCATGACTCTTAAATATACTCACCGACCTCCCTGAGAAGTACTCCCACCGTTCCACAATACATGCCTTCCATTTGTCAAAATATAGATGTATATAGACATGTTTTAGTATATAGGTACATCCATTTTTTGACAAATGGAAGTCAAGTATTTTAGAACGGAGGGAGTAAAAAATTCCCCACCCATACTTCTCCTCTTCTTCCATTCTGCAACCGCTCAAGCCCCGCCGACGCGCCCCTACCTCCTGTTGGAAATATGAGCAATTTACCATATGATTTTATTAACGGAAATACTAGATAAAGCATGACTAAACTAGTAGAGATAAAGCAAGTCATGCAATCTGACAGAGGGAAGGTAAATAACATCTGCACATGTGAACTAGAACTGAACATATCTAGAGCAGACAGTAGAGCAAGTTGCATATACAAATTAGAACTTAACATATCTAGGGCAAACACTAGAACAAGGAATTGTGGCAGTACCACCAACAGAAAGAGCAAGAACACGTACGGGACAACAGCAGCAACAACAATAGCACTAGACTTGGGGTCGGTGTCCTCGCCAGCCATGTCGTCGAGGAGGTTGTCGACGTCGGGGAAGTAGTCGTCGGAGTCCGGGGCGTCCGTGACGAAGAAGTCAGTAGTCGCGCAGAGCGCTCCCCAAAAACCTTATCACCCTTCTCCCGTACAGGACTCAAAGAGGTGCGGTTTCGGAGGCCTACTGTCCCGACTCACGGTGCACGCCGCAAGCCGGGATGAGGAAGACAACATCAGCTCAGAGATTGGAACCGGTGGCGAGAGGAAGAAGAAGTTCTGGTGCGTCTCTCTAAGAGGAGCGACCTCCCTTTTATAGGCGCAAGAGAAGGAGGCGAGAGGTTGCGCCGGGAGCTGAAGGGAACGAGGGAGACGAAACGAACAGGCAGCAACCGAAGGGTGCATCGTTCGTATTCAGTATCCACTACAGCAAAAACTTTCCAGTTCCCGAGTGACCTTTCGTATACCCGTAGTACGTGGCAAATATTTAGACATCGGCTCGGCTCATTCCCGCAACCCGCGGCGCGGCGTGACGAGGCGGGCGGCAAAGAAGGAGGGCGCGTGAATGTCCCTCTTGTTCTCATGCTCATACATGTGGGGAAACATCCTCCCTTATAAGGAGGTCCATCTCCCACTAAATTAGCAATGTGGGACTAAACTTTAGTTCCACCTCTTGCCTTGCAAGAATGGGCTACGTGGGCCTCTAGGATTTATTAGGAATTTCTGAAACTGCTATTGGGCTTGGCCCAAAATAGACAAAATTCCAGCAATCCCCCACCAGATCCTAGAGGCACACAAAATTTGCCTTTGGTTCCAAAACACTGTTTTATATACCGCGTATCGCAGTGGAGACTGTTGAGTTGAACTTCCACCTAGAACTCTATGCTACACTAGTAAGCAGCTTGAACAGTGGACTGGGCCTTGAACTGCAAGTTTTCTGCGAATCTAGCTTCACACAAAGCCTTGACCGATACTAGGCTACCGTGGGTCTTCCCCGCGGGTGGAGCTTATGCGTCATACTCCGTGACGTTTCATGAATTTACTAGAGAGAACCCTACTCTCATAGATTGCGACGTTTGACAATCAGACTCATATAGAGTTGTTCTTCAAAAGATGTTTTGCAGGACAACATCTCCGCTTCAATGAGCCGCTTAGAACACATTAAGATATACATCAACCTGCCATGCAGATTAGGAGAGTATTGCATCTTCATGGAGTGGTATTGTTAATAGTAAGGATACTCTCCTCTCAGTTGACCAACAGCTTGCCTTCCACATCTAATTCACGGGATCTCCGATCACATAGACTAGGTTACCACTGTGAACAACTCACATTGTGGGTCTCATACCCATCTCCCTCAATGCATTATCTATCACATTACGTGATAAACCCTTAGTAAAAGGATCTGCCAGATTTTTAGACGTTTGAATATAATCCAATGCAGTAACTCCAGAGTTTCTCATTTTTCTGACGGACTTTAACCTTCTCTGAATGTGTCTTGATGACTTCATGTTATCCTTTGAGCTGCTCACTTTCGTGATCACAGTTTGATTATCGCAGTTCATAAGGATACCCGGTACAGGATTCTCAACAACCGGCAAGTCATTCAAGAGCCGACAAAGCCAATCTGCTTCGACCGTAGTTGTATCTAGTGCTATGAGTTTTACTTCCATTGTTGACCTCGTTAAGATGGTCTGCTTGCAAGATTTCCAAGAAACAGCGCCACCTCCATGAGTGAATACATATCCGCTCGTGGCCTTTATCTCATCAGCATCTGAGATCCAGTTTGAGTCACTATACCAAGCACCTTTTGGTGCCTAGTGTAGTGAATTCCATAATTTGCAGTGCCTTTCAAATAATGCAAAACTCTCTCTAGAGCTTTCCAATGCACATCTTCTGATTTTGAGACAAACCGACTCAGTTTGCTAACAGCAAAATAGATGTCAGGTCTTGTAACACTGGCTAAGTACATAAGCGAGCCAATAATCTGAGAATATTTCAATTGATCTCTAGCAATTCTTTGATTCTTTCGAAGCAACACACTGGCATCATATGGTGTTGGAGAGGGCTTGCAGTCACTATAGCCAAAGCTACTCAAGATCTTTTTCCTCATAATGAGATTGAACCAATGTAATCCCACCATCATTATCGCTCAACAACTTGATGTTCAGAATGACATCAGCCACTCCTAAATCCTTCATCTCAAAACAACGAGATAGGAAATCCTTGACCTCCTTAATAACATTCAGATTTGTTCCAAAAATCAGTATGTCATCAACATACAAGCAAAGGATAACTCCCTCGCCCCCACCATGGCGATAGTACACACATTTATCAGCTTTGTTTACAACAAAGCCTGCAGCTGTTAAAGTTCTTTCAAACTTCGCATGCCACTGCTTGGGTGCTTTCTTAAGTCCATACAAAGACTTCATCAACTTGCACACTTTTCCTTCCTGACCATCTACCACAAACCCATTTGTTGTTCCATGTAAATTTCCTCATCCAACTCTCCATTTAGGAAAGCGGTCTTAACATCCATTTGATGAACAAGAAGACCATGTGAGGCCGCTAGAGAAAGTAATACTCGAATAGTGGTCAGTCGAGCCACAGGTGAGTAAGTATCAAAGAAGTCTTCACCTTCCTTTTGGGTATAACCCTTAGCCACGAGCCAAGCCTTGTACTTCTTGATAGTACCATGAGGCCTAAGCTTCTTCTGGAATACCCATTTGCACCCTATAGGTTTGCACCCATAAGGATGATCAGTTATCTCCCAAGTTTCATTTGCTAAGATGGAATCCATCTCACTACGGACCGCTTACTTCCAGTAGTCAGCATCTTCAGATGCATAGGCCTCTGAGATAGAACTGGGAGTGTCATCTATGAGGTACACAAGAAAATCATCACCAAAAGACTTTGCAGTCCTCTGTCTCTTGCTCCTAGTAGGAACTTCATTGTTCTCCTCCACAGGATTTTCAAAGTGTTCCATTGAAATGGCAGGTTCAGTGTCGGTGTCAAAACCGGCGGATCTCGGGTAGGAGGTCCCGAACTGTGCGTCTAGGATCGATGGTAACAGGAGACGGGGGACACGATGTTTACCTAGGTTCGGGCCCTCTCTATGGAGGTAATACCCTACTTCCTGCTTGATTGATCTTGATGAATATGAGTATTACAAGAGTTGATCTACCACGAGATCGTAATGGCTAAACCCTAGAAGTCTAGCCTGTATGACTATGGTAATGAGTATATGCCATCCGGACTACGCCCTCTGGTTTATATAGACACCGGAGGGATCTAGGGTTACATAGAGTCGGTTACATAAGAAGGAATCTTCATAGTTGGTCACCAAGCTTGCCTTCCACGCCAAGGAGAGTCCAATCCGGATACGGGTACAGTCTTCGGCCTTCGTGTCTTCACAGCCCATCAGTCCGGCCCATGGATAACAGACCGGACGCCCGAGGACCCCTTAGTCCAGGACTCCCTCAGTAACCCCTTAACCTGGCTTCAATGACGAGGAGTCCGGCGCGCAGATTGTTTTTGGCATTGCAAGGTGGGTTCCCTTTTTTCCGAACTCCAAGATAGTCTTCGGATGCAATGATAGTATCTGGACCTGTCACACACACCATACACAACCGCAGAGAGAATACAATTTTACACGAGTTCCATCCGCTGATAACTTTTTGTAGCACGACATTGCGTCTGACCGATCATAATTCCAAACCGCTTTTGTATTTGACGCCCCATGTCCCGAGACGCAGTTGCCATTGGCACGTCTTGTCAAAGCAGAGATCGTGTCCCCTTATCGCGGGATTCTCATCAATGCGGGCATGGGTAACCCAACTGTGCCGTTTATACAGCCCTTGGGAATGGGCGAATCTTAAGGCGAGTGAGGAGGCGTTCAATATTCGCTGCCTTTATAAGGGGACAAGAATTCCCTCTTCCTCTCTCACGCCCTCTCTCTGTCTCCGCTCTTCCAATCTCGAGCTCCAGCGCCCAAGTTCTCATCTCCTTTCCACTCAAGTTAGCACTCAACCATGTCCGGATCCGGAGGTCACGGCAAGTGGATGGTCTCCTCTGTCAAGGAGGAGGACATTACTGAGCTTCGGGCGGCCGGATATTTGGCGAAGGAGATTGCCCACCATCTGCCGGCCGAGGGACAAGTCGTCCCCACGCCGAAGCCCACCGAGAGGGTAGTATTCATCCCCCATTTCTTCCGCGGGCTAGGGTTCCCACTCCACCCTTTCGTCCGCGGGCTGATGTATTATTACGGGATAGATTTCCATGATCTGTCCCCAAATTCCTTCCTCAACATCTCGGCGTTTATTTTCGTGTGTGAGGCCTTCCTCCGCATCCAACCCCACTTCGAGTTGTGGCTCAAAGTCTTCAATGTAAAGCCGAAGTTGGTGGATGGCCAGCACGCGGAGTGCGGAGGAGCCATGGTGAGTAAGCTGTCCAATGTCTCCTGGACAAAAGGCACTTTCATGGACACAGTAAAGGAGTGGCAGAAATAGTGGTTCTACATCACAGAACCCCGCGGCACCACTTGGGCCGCCGCTGCCGAATTCCGCTCCGGTGCTCCCATGCGACTCACCTCCTGGGTCGAGAAGAGTCCAGACTGGTGTTCGCCTGATGAGCTGATAGCGCTGCAGACGCGCGTTCAAAGCATGGTAACCAAAAACGTCAAGCTTGTTGACGTAATCCAGGTGATGCTAGTTCGCCGGATTCTCCCGTGTCAGTGCCGAGGCCGCCCTCTGTGGGAGTTCAATCCGAAGAAGCACCAGACCCTGGTGAGGCTCTTCGAGACCACTCACGAAGGAGCCTGGAAGTTGCTCTTTAACGGCAACGAGAAACCGCCGGCCATAGATTCAGACCGCGGGCACGACGTTAAACACCTCGCCAGCGAGGTATGTTATTTTTAACGTATCCCCTACTTGTTTGTTTCAAGGATGATGCCTGGGCTCTTATTATTGCTTTTTCAGGACTGGATGGAGAGGGCGAAGCGGATCCAGTGTCCGGCTCCGCTACCCGAAGAACTGGTCATCCCGCGTCTGGCGAAGATGCTGGTGCCGGCACCCTATAAGGCGCCGGAGAAGAAGGCCAGGAAAAAGGCCAAGAGGGCCAAGAGTGGCCCCCGTCGCAAGGGTACTTCGGACGTGATGTCCGAAGACGAAGAAGCCCATTCCTCTGTCCCTGAGGACAATGACGAGGAAGAGGAGGAGGAGGAGAACAACCCTCCCCCTGAGGAGAGAAAGAAGAAGAGGGCAGCTTCCGCGCATCTGGAGGCGGAAACACCCAAGAAGGGGAAGGGCATTCCCGCGGTCAACACCGCTGGGACGTTGACAGCAGTCCGGAACGACGCCCCCGCACTAAGCCCCGGGCCGCATCATAAGTGTCATGACTCATACATGCCCGTATATCCGGCCTTTTCTCTTTGTCATCCTGATATGGTTAACTGTGCTATTGCAGTCCGGCCCATGACCACATCCAGCGATCCTCATCTGGAGGCTCGTTGGATCCGGCGGAAATGGCAGCATGTCGCCGCCGCCCGCTTATTCCCCCGGGGCCGGGGACCACACCGAAGTGTTGTCCCGGAGGACCGATCTGAGCCCGGGAGGGGCCCAGGACACTGTCCGCGAGGCGCCACAAGGCGAGACCTCCGCTGCCGGACACGTGGGGGAGCAGATCCCCATGGAGACTGGCGAAGAGGGCGGTATTCAGTTCGGCCCTCAGCCGAATACGATTCCGGAGACCCATATGGCTTCGGAGTCGGGCGAGCAGCCCCCTTCGAAGGAGGGGGTGCGCCGATTCCACCGGTGGCCCTTGTCCAACCAGGGGCGCCAGATAACCTGATGGAGGCGCTACAAGGCACCTCCGTTGTGGATGAGCACCGTGTCCTTATGGGTGCGGTGATCGAGAAGGTTCAGTCCGCCAAGAGTGGACTAAACGAAGCCTGCAGCAACCTGTTGACAGGTTTTGAGGTAAGTGACGTAGAAAGAGAAAAACCCCATGTAGACAGTAGCCCCTGAGACACTGTTCGGTGTTTGGCGAGAAGAATCGGACAGAGGATCAATCCTTTGTTATAGGAGACTAACTTAATATGTATGAATAAGCAGGCGTCGCTGTTGGCCGCAACCTCGCATGCTGCCAAAGTCTCTGAACTAAAGCAGAGACTGGAGCAGACCGAGAACGAGCTCGGCGAGGTGAAGATTTGGCTCCAGGAGAAGCAAGGTGAGTGACTACTTGCTGTGTGTTCGAAAAGAATAAGCGTTGTATATTGACCGTAGTGTCGTAATATGTGCAGGAGCCGCGACCGAGGTCGAGGCCCTAAAAAAGACCCTGGGTGAAGCCGAGGGGAAGGCTGTCCAGCAGCAAGCCGCCCGTAAAAATCTCAAGGCCCGGGTCAAGGAGGTCCAGCAGGAGCTCCAGGACGCGGTGAAGAAGTGCGAAGCCTTGGAGCACGAGGCATCGGTTCGAGAGACCGAACTTACCAAGGTTCGCCAGGGTGCGGATACTGCACATAATGAGGCCCGGGACGCTCTCCAGGAGATCCAGGAGGCCAAGAAGATCGCAGCGGGTAAGGCATTTAACATGCAAAGCAAGTATGCGGAGAGGAAGTACCTTTTACTAACCCGGTTTCGGAGTTGCCCAGGGGCGTTTGCAGATCTACCACGCAGCGTGTCCGATGCTGCGGAGTTCTTCCGAGCCAGAGAAGGGAGTTCCACGGAGAAGCTGTTATGGTCGCAGTATGCTGTGCCAGAGCATCCGGTGCCCTTTACCGACCAGCTGAAACAGTTGGTGGAGCTGCATAGGGTGGCCGAACTAGCCATGAAGGATTTGATAATCCGGCTGTGGCCAGCCGAAGCTATGCCCGGCAGCTACTTCAGACTCTTGAAGCGGTTGGTGGAAGCCTTTTCGCGGCTGGACACCGTCAAGCGATCAGTCTGCATCGAAGGTGCCCGCATGGCCTTCGCCCGTTGCAAGATGTGGTGGGCGAAGATGAACACCATTGAAGTGGCCAGAGGGCCGCCAGAGGGCAAGGAGCACCGCACACCCGAGCGATATTTTGCGGATGTCCTAGAAGGGTCTCGACTTGCAGCAGCGCAGTGCGGGCAGGACATTATTTTCGAATGAGTACACTCATGTTGTCCTTGCTTTGTATGATTGAGACAAAGTTGGTTTGTAATATAATGTTTGTTATGTTTTGATTGTTTCCTCCTGTGTGGCCATGGTGTATGGAATTTTGAGGGTTGGCCAGTCGTCAGCTTCTGCCCTCACGTAGGTAGTACGGAGGTGTTCGGGATGGAATCTAAACAATCTTGATCCAATTATATGGTCCTTGAAGGAGTTGTTTAGCGCAACAAACTAGGCAATCAGACTATGCGGCTTAAACGACCTCACTTAGCCATAGGAGTTTTATAATAAAACATGGGCGCAACCCCTGGTATACGAACCAGGGTGCTGTTAGAGTCTGATCAGGAAGTACCAATCCTTTGCATAATGCGGAAAAAATCTCTAGCGATTTGTAACCCTCGAACAGCTGACCGGCTCTCGCCGCATCATGACAGCCAGTTTTCGGCTTTCTCTACTGAGGTGCTCATCCGGTTTAGACCAGGGCACAATCATAGTAGTTCTCCCTTTACTACCCTAGCCGATGTAGCGGAACGTAGGGTAGCAAGCACAGGAGCTGGGCAACCCAACTATTAACCAAAGACATGATTCGGAGCCGATGCATATAATGCTAAATTCGGGGTGCCGAACTTTTCTATAAGAAGTGTTCGGACTTTGTTGCCGTGTTATGGGGCAATGAGGAGCCCCTGGCAAATATGCAACGTACCAGAGTGTACGGGTGTTATAAGATAAGTAATTAAAGGAAAACAGAGGGAGAACAGAGATAGTATCTGGGGCTCTTGAACTTGTACCATGAACTGTTTCCATTTTGGTTGGATTAATGCATCAAAGCACATTGATACAAAATAGTGCAATAAGAAACCGGCTATTTGACATGCCATAACCAAAGGCGAGCTGCGTGTGGGTCCTGAAAACGGGTAGAGTAATCGTTGAATTGACCTCTAGAGCTTCCCCTATACGCCTGTGCTTCGTGCTAGTCCGGTGTATTTATCCTTTGACAGGACCAGTAATCAGGCCGTCGAAGGAGGCCCGCATGAAAGAAACATCATCGGGACTGGGACGGAGGCCGAATTGCTAATTGAGCTCTTGACGAGCCAAACCGTCCTGTTGCAGTGTGGTCCGGACCCTCTTGGTGGTGTCCAGGGGCTCGGCAGCCGGATTGCGGTTCTGCTTGAGGAGGCCGCTCTGTACCTCTGCTGCTAGGGCGGCTGTGTGCTCCTCTGTTCGGAGGGAGCGTTCCGTGTTGCCATTGACTGTTATGACACCGCGTGGACCGGGCATCTTGAGCTTGAGATGAGCATAGTGTGGCACTGCGTTGAATCTAGCAAACGCGGTTCGTCCAAGCAGTGTGTGGTAGCCGCTGCGGAAGGGGACGATATCGAAGATTAACTCTTCGCTTCGGAAGTTGTCCGGAGAACCGAAGACCACCTCCAGCATGATTGAGCCCATACAACGGGCCTCTACGCCTGGTATGACTCCTTTAAAGATAGTCCTTGTGGGTTTGATTCGTGAGGGATTAATGCCCATCTTCCGCACTGTATCCTGATAGAGCAGGTTGAGGCTGCTACCACCGTCCATTAGGACTCATGTTAGGTGAAATCCGTCGATGATTGGGTCGAGGACCAGTGCGGCCGAACCGCCATGGCGGATACTAGTTGGGTGATCTCGTCGATCGAAGGTGATCGGGAATGACAACCATGGATTGAATTTTGGGGCGACTAGCTCTACCGCGTAGACGTCCCTAAGTGCTCGCTTGCGCTCCCTTTTGGGGATGTGTGTAGCGTATATCATGTTCACCGTTTTGACTTGAGGGGGGAATTTCTTCTGCCCCCCAGTGTTCGGCTGCCGGGGCTCTTCGTCCTCGTCCTCACTTTGTGATACATTTTCTTTGTTTTTGGCATTTAACTTGCCGGCCTGTTTGAAAACCCAACAATCTCTGTTGGTATGATTGGCTTGTTTGTCTGGGGTGCCATGTATCTGGCACGGACGATCGAGTATGCGGTCCAGGCTGGATGGTCTCTCACTGTTCCTTTTGTAGGGCTTTTTCCGTTGGCCGGACTTGGAGCCGCTGAATCCGGCGTTAACTGTGGTGTCATCGGTGTTATCGCCGTTGCTTCGGCGTTTGTGCCTATTTCGCCGGAGCTTGCCGGTGCTGTTCTTGGCCTCAGAGGGGCCTGCCTCATTGGCTGTGTTTTTGCTATGAGCCAGCCAGTTGTCCTCACCCGCGCAAAAGCGGGTCATGAGTGTTGTGAGGGCTGCCATGGATTTTGGCTTTTCCTGGCCGAGGTGGCGGGCGAGCCATTCGTCATGAATGCTGTGTTTGAAGGCTGCTAGAGCTTCGACATCCGGACAGTCAACGATCTGGTTCTTTTTGGTTAGGAACCTAGTCCAGATTTTTCTGGCTGATTCTCCGGGTTGTTGGACTATATGACTTAAGTCATCGGCATCTGGTGGCCAGACATAAGTACCTTGGAAGTTGTCAAGAAAAGCTTCTTCCAAGTCCTCCCAGCTGCCGATAGAATTTTTAGGCAGGCTATTTAGCCAGTGTCTCGCTGGCCCTTTTAATTTTAGCGGGAGGTATTTGATGGCGTGGAGATTGTCTCCTCAGGCCATATGGATGTGGAGAATAAAATCTTCGATCCACACTGCGGGATCGGTTGTTCCGTCGTATGATTCAATATTGACGGGCTTGAACCCCTCGGGGAATTCGTGATCCAGTACTTCATCTGTGAAGCAAAGGGGGTGTGCGGCGCCTCTATATCGGGCCGCGTCCCGGCGCACCTCTGATGAAGTCTGTCTGCGGTTATCGGCCCGGGCGTGACTAGGTTTGTCACATCCGCATAGGTAGCCGTCATCCCGAGTCGGGAAGCGTCCTCGCGATCCGTAGATTGATCTAGTGTGTCCTGCTCTACTGTCCAGATCCTGCCGAAGGTCGTATGTATGGTCCCGAGCTGTTTTGTCCCTGTTTTTACGAGGCGGTGGGGCGGGCTGTTGTTCGGCCTGAGTTGCCGTTTTATCCCGACCGCGGGGTGGTTGGTTCGCCGCACTATCCCGACCACGTGGTGGTTGGTCCGCATTGCGTGAGGGAGGTATGGGATCTGGTGCCTCCTCATCGAACTGAGGTAGCAGTCTGCGCTTTGGATAACTCTTGGTTGGGTGCTTGAGGCCGTATTCTTCGGCTGCCAGGACATCGGTCCATCTGTCAATGAGTAGGTCTTGATCGACTTGGAGCTGCTGTTGCTTTTTCTTCAGGCTTCTTGCAGTAGCTATTAGCTGGCGCTTGAAGCGCTCCTGCTCGAGGGGTGCCTCGGGCACGATGAAATCCTCGCTGCCGAGGCTCTCCTCATCCTTGGAGACTGGACGATAACTATCATCATCCGGGTCATTGGGCATGGCCTGTTTATCAGGGTTATCTTGCCCATCGTCTTGTTCCTCCTGTTCGGATGCAGCTCCAACAGGGTCTTCATTGTTTTCGGCGTCGCCCAGAGTACTATTTTCTCTGGTGCCCATGTTGCCATCTTTTGAGTGACGAGGCTTAGAACGGCGTTTAGGGCGCCGGCGCTTGGACTGTGTCTCAGAAGGTTTATCCGCAGCTGGATCTTCTTTGTCATCGTCGCTAGCTTTTTTAGGTGTGTCGAACATGTACACATCGTATGAAGAGGTGGTCGTCCAACGTCCGGTGAATGGCGGTCTTGGCCTTGCTCCTTGTCGGCATCGTCATCCATACCGTCAATGTCTTCGGAGCCATAATCAAGCACGTCGGTTAAGTCATCGACAGTGGCTATGAAGTGGGTGGCGGTTGGGAAGCAAAATTCCCCATCATCAGCCTCTAGCTCGAACCGAACATAGTTCGGCTGTGAGTCCTTCTCCAAGGACAAATTCTTTGAAGAGTTTAGCACATCACCGAAAGGTGAGCGCTAGAAGATGTTTGCGGCACTGAATTCGAAAATCGATAACTGATCCAGCTCGGTGTCCGCAAGCATACATGGTCCGGAACTTATAACCGGAGACGAGTCCGGAGTTCCGTTGACGCAAATATTGCAGGGTGTCGAGTCAGTGTGCGGCTCCAACGCCGCGGACTCTGTGGCCTCGGATGGCACGATCTGCTCCGGTTCTAAGGTCGTTGCAGCAACAGGAACCCTCTCCTGGATGTGATCCGATGACCGATTTAAGTCATGTTCATCGGGGCGAGGGGGAGCGATCGTCGTGGTCTCGAATCCGTCGAAGATCAAGTCTCCGCGGACGTCCGCGACGTAGTTCAAACTTCCGAATCTGACCTGATGGCCAGGGGCGTAGCTATCGATCTGCTCCAGATGGCCAAGCGAGTTGGCCCGCAGTACGAAGCCGCCGAACACAAAGATCTGTCTGGGGAGGAAGGTTTCTCCTTGGACGGCGTCACTATCAATGATTGAAGGGGCCATCGAACCTTTCGTCAACGACACAGTGGAACTCTCAATGAAAGCACCAATGTCGGTGTCAAAACCGACGGATCTTGGGTAAGGGGTCCCGAACTGTGCGTCTAGGATCGATGGTAACAGGAGACGGGGGACACGATGTTTACCCAGGTTTGGGCCCTCTCTATGGAGGTCATACCCTACTTCCTGCTTGATTGATCTTGATGAATATGAGTATTACAAGAGTTGATCTACCACGAGATCGTAATGGCTAAACCCTAGAAGTCTAGCCTGTATGACTATGGTAATGAGTATATGCCATCCGAACTACACCCTCCGGTTTATATAGACACCGGAGGGATCTAGGGTTACATAGAGTCGGTTACATAAGAAGGAATCTTCATAGTTGGTCGCCAAGCTTGCCTTCCACGCCAAGGAGAGTCCAATCCAGATACGGGTACAGTCTTGGCCTTCGCGTCTTCACAGCCCATCAGTCCGGCCCATGGATAACAGGCCGGACGCCCGAGGACCCCTTAGTCCAGGACTCCCTCGTTCAGTAATTGTAACTGGTTCCTGATTTGATGAATTAGGCATCTCCTGATTAGATGGGGTAGCCATATCCTTCATGGGAAATATATCTTCAAAGAAAGTCGCATCATTCGACTCCATGATCGTACCGACATGGATGTCAGGTACCTCAGATTTTACAACCAAGAATCTATAACCAATGCTATGAAAAGCATATCCCAGGAAAACACAATCCACGGTCTTTGGTCCAAGCTTGCGCTTCTTTGGAATTGGCACATTGACTTATGCCAAACAACCCTAGGTTCATAGATAAGAGAGCTTTAACCTTTTCTTCTCCCAATCCTCGAATGGAGTTATCTCTTTGTTCTTTGTGGGAACTCGGTTTAGGACATGACATGCATTCAATATCGCCTCCCCCACCATGCCTTGGAGAGACCCGATGTGTCTAACATGGCGTTAACCAAATCATTTAGAGTATGGTTCTTTCTTTCGGCCACCCCATTTGACTGAGGTGAATAGGGAGGCGTCCTCTCATGGATTATACCATGTTCCGCACAAAAGGAATCAAATTCATTTGAAAAATACTCTCCACCACGATCGGACCTAAGCCTCTTGATCTTTCGATCAAGTTGGTTTTCCGCTTCAGCTTTATAGATCTTGAAATAGTTCAAAACCTCATCCTTAGATTTCAGAAGATACACATGGCAGTATCCAGTGGAGTCATCAATTAACGTCATAAAATACTTCTTTCCACCTTTTGTCAACACACCATTCATTTCACAAAGATTTGAATGTATGAGCTCTAGTGGTGCAAGATTTCTTGTTTCCGCAGTCATATGAGACTTACGAGGTTGCTTAGCTAGCACACAAACTTGACACTTAGATCCCTTGACAGTGGTAAAACTAGGGATTGAGTTGAACTTCGCTAATCGCGACATGCAACCAAAGTTAACATGACAAAGACGTGAATGCCACATATTTGATTCACTATTGTTGCAAACATGATTAACAACTTTATTGCAAACATCTGACAAGGATAAACGAAACAGGCCTCCTGACTCATAGCCTTTACCAACAAAGGTTCCATACTTGGATATTACAAATTTATTTGACTCAAAGACAAGATTGTAGCCATCTCTACAAAGAAGAGATCCGCTAACAAGATTTTTATTGACATCGGGGACATAATGCACGTTCTTCAGCCACACGATCTTCCCCAAAGTAAACTTCAGATCGACCATGCCAACACCACGATAGAAGCACTTGAACCGTTGCCCATCAGCACGGTGGAAGTCCCCGCGGTCTGATAAGACGAAAACATGGAAATATCACCGCATACATGCACATTAGCACCCGTGTCAATCAACCAATCAGGAGAATGACATACTGAAAGAATAGTGAGAAATATACCATACCCAGCATCCTTCATGTCAGTGTCTCCAATGACAACATTAGCGTAATGCCGCCTTTTCCAAGATGACGCTTGTCATAGCGATTAGGGCAACTAGGAGCCCAATGATCAGGATCTCCACATACATGACAAACACCTTTCTTCTTGTCATTCTTCTTCTTGAAGTTCGTGTGTTGTATAGCCTTATTCTTCCCATCAAACTTTGCTTTACCATCAAACTTTCCCTGGTTCTTGAACTTGTGGGGCTGGAAGTTTTTCTTCTGTACCAGATTGGCACTAAAACCTCCCTCAATACCTCGAGCACGGTAGTCCTTTGCTCTCGCTTTTCTTCCACATCAAGAGTACCAATGAGATCCGGAATGGAAAACTCCTGCCTCTTATGCTTCAGTAAGGTAGCAAAGTTCCTCCACGAAGGAGGAAGTTTAGTGATGATACCTCCGGCAACAAACTTGTCTGGTAGCATACAATTGAAGTGCTCAAGTTCTCTAGCAAATGACTGTATCTCATGAGCTTGCTCAACTACGGAGCGCTCTTCAGTCGTCCTGTAATAATAAAATTGCTCCATGATGTACAACTCAGTGCCAGCATCCGAGACCCAAAACTTGGCCTCGAGTGCGTCCCACATATCTTTTCCATTATCAATTGACGCATAAGCATCAACTAAGTTCTCACCAAGAACACTCAAGAGAGAAGCCTTAAACATGGTATCCATTTTCTGAAAAGCTTGTTCCTGTTGAGCATCATATTCTCCTTCAAGTTTGCCAACAGTGGCGTCATAGCAGCTCATGGTTTGAAACCATAGAATGGCTCTCACGCGCCACCTCTTATAGTGGATACCCTCAAACATAGAAGGTCTCATGGAAGCAGCAAAACCACTCGGGGTAAATTGCCTATAATAAGGTTTTTGGATTGTTGGAAATATGAGCAATTTACGATATGATTTTATTAATGAAAATACTAGATAAAGCATGACTAAACTAGCAAAGATAAAGCAAGTCATGCAATCTGACAGAGGGAAGGTAAATAACATCTGCACATATGAACTAGAACTGAACATATCTAGAGCAGACAGTAGAGCAAGTTGCATATACGAAGTAGAACTTAACATATCTAGGGCAAACACTAGAACAAGGAATTGTGGCAAGACCTCTAACAGAAAGAGCAAGAACACATACGGGACAATAGCAACAGCAGTAGCATTGGACTTGGGGTCGGTATCCTCGCCAGCCATGTCATCGAGTAGGTTATCGACGTCGGGGAAGTAGTCGTCGGAGTCCGGGGCGTCCGTGACGAAGAAGTCAATAGTCGCGTGGAGCGCTCCCAAGAAACCTTATCACCCTTCTCCCGTACAGGACTCAAAGAGGTGCGGTTTCGAAGGCCTACTGTCCTGACTCGCGGTGCACGCTGCAAGCCGGGATGAGGAGGACAACAATAGCTCAGAGATTGGAACCGGTGGCGAGAGGAGGAAGAAGTTCTGGTGCGTCTCTCTGAGAGGAGCGACCTCCCTTTTATAGGTGCAAGAGAAGGAGGCGAGAGGCTGCGCCGGGAGCTGAAGGGAACTAGGGAGACGAAACGAGCAGGCAGCAGCCGAAGGGTGCAGCGTTCGTATTCAGTATCCACTACAGCAAAAACTTTTCAGCTCCCGAGTGACCTTTCATATACCCGTAGTGCGTGGCAAAAATTTAGACATCGGCTCGGCTCATTCCCGCGGTGCGGCGCGGCGCGGTGAGGCAGGTGGCGGAGGAGGAGCGCGCGTGAATGTCCCTCTTGTTCTCATGCTCATACATGTGGGGAAACATCCTCCCTTATAAGGAGGTCCAACTCCCACTAAACTAGCAATGTGGGACTAAACTTTAGTTCCACCTCTTGCCTTGCACGAATGGGCTACGTGGGCCTCTAGTTATTAGGAATTTCTGAAACTGCTATTGGGCTTGGCCCAAAATAGACAAAATTCCAGCACCTCCACCCTGATCTACTCCCTCGTCGCCCCGCCGTCGATAATGGCCGGATCCATTCGCCACCGCTCCCGCTGCCCATCCCCGACGCGGATCCACGCGCAGTCCCTAGCCCATGGTCGTGGCAGCGCTTCCTCCTGCCGTGCTGGTGCATCTCACATCCCTAACCTCTCGTCGCCGCCGCCATTGGGACATGGGTCGCAGAGATCACCGGCCCGACAGCCACGAACACATTTGGATCTGATCTTTCCACTTGACGGTGCAGGCGGCGGGGGAATACGACATAATGTCAGTTTGCCTCCATGACGCAAACGCCAGCGCAATTTCCCTGCCGGCCTGCCGTAGTTGGTGCGTGTTGACCCCCGGATGGCCACCACATGGGAGATGTAGGAAGACCGGGAGGCCCATGAGCTCCTCTAATTCTATTCTAACCGGCATTTTTGGTATGGACTAGATGTACATGTTGAGCGATTTAAAAAAACAGAGAAAAAGATGTACGTGTTGAGTGTGTCTCTTTCCCCCGGCAATCCTCTGAACTAGATAGGCAATGCGCCTTGGCGCGAGGGTGCCGGTCCCAACGATATGGTTAGCACATGTAATAGGTCAACCAATCTTCAGCTTCAGGGATAAGAAGAAACATTCACATTCACACTGTACCAAAAGAGTAACATCATCGGGTTCAACACGGTCATGAGATTATAAAAGCTAACCCATCCCAAATGTAAGGCAGCATCCAATTCAGTACGGTAATATGATTATAAAAGCTAATTAGCTAACAATAAGTTCAGTAATACAAGCAGGAACACAAGAGAGCAAAAGCCGACACAGTGCCAATGGAAGTAATAAAACTACAAAGCCATAGTTAGGCATACTAATAAATAGCTTGGTTCAATTGCCTCATGAGTGCCATTCCATATGAACCATGTGAATAGTTTGTGAGATAGATTACCACAAAATGATTTTTATATAGACAATGCATTTGTGATTTGCTTTTAAAGAGTATGGATAGTGAGCGATGGTCCCCCCTTCTAATCTTGGAAGGCGAAGGCCCATACATGTTATTCTTTGATCCCTGCTGCCATGACAAAGTCTGACCAATTGGTTGTTATTGTGGCCCTCTTATCCATAGGAGAATGTTCCAGAGTCGGCCTAGAAACGAGCTTGGGATGGAAAATAATTAGTGTATTTTTTGGGTGAAATTTGCAAACTTGACATCATCTCTTAATCATGAAATACAGAAAGCTTTGCTGATCTGGTTATATAACACGATTTAGCATGAAGAGCATGCCTAGCCTTCACTTTGAAACCTCTTGAGAAAATACATTAGTAGCATTAGTATGGGAATTCTGTATCTTCACGAATTGCAAATAGGCAAGAGCCTGGACCATGACAACACATGAACTAAATTATAGTGGTAGAATAGAATCAGTTACTTCTGTTAATACTGAGACTTCCAATTCTGTTAAAGGTGTTAAATACTTGGGGATAAATAACATTCATCATATTGAAAAAGACTTGTGGTACAAAACATGACATGAACCATTAAAATTTATAATATGCGATGGGAAACACTAATATAGAAGATGTGAGCTAAAACACATCCACTCCCCATTGATATGATATGCTAAGACATAACATCCAAAACTATTATGAGAGCAAAAATATTGAACTGCCCCAAAAATGAATAATAAAGAGGTTGATGGTCAAGACCTTCTTGTTGTAATATTCACCTTGACTATGGCCTTTTTATGTTGTCTTCTTCTGGGAACAGCAAGGCATTTGCAATTAGAACCCAGCTAATATCAAAGTAAATTGGGGCCATGGTACATGTAGCTGGCCGCAATCTAAATGGCATGCCAATGAAGAGAACATATAAATGAGGCAATGAATATAGAAAGCATAAATGAAGTACACCGAATGCACAAACCATATCACCTTGTAAAATCAAACAACAAGGCATTAGCAATCAAGAAACCAACTAATACCAAGGTAAATTGGGGCCACGGTACATGTATCTGGCCGCAATCTAAATGGCATGCCAGTGAACAAAACATATAAATGGGGCAGTGAATATAGGAAGCATATTAAGAACACGAAATGCACAATCCATATCATCTTGTAAAATCTAATTCTCCTCATTAATGCATAGTAAAATAATTGAAGGAAAGAGGAAAAGAAGTCCTTAAGTATACCAACAGCCGCAACTCAACATCACACACGCCACAAGGTTATTTGTATAAAGAACATGGTAGTTATGCAAACCTGCTCTATAACAGGGAAATGGATGCTCACTCAGCATATCATAGAACAATGCCATAAGTCGAATTTGCTCCAAGCAGACCATGGTCACGTGGCTCATATTTTTGTGGGTACATCTGTCCCCTGACCCTTGACTGGAAGATCATTAGAACCTCTTTCATCATTAGAGAACCCTGAAAAGGGAAACAATTCGATAATTGGCTAAAGGTTATTAAATTCCATAAGATGAGCATATACCAAACATCTTGAGGGAAAGCACCATGAAGCAATCATACAATTATACTCTGATTACAATTATGCAATACACTATTTGTACTAAGCATCACTATTTGTACTTGTACTCATACATCACAGAAGTTGTGGACAGAAGTATATTGCTCTCCGTCAAGGCCGGAAACAGTACTAAGCATCACTATTTGTACTAAGCATCACTATTTGTATTTGTACTTGTATGTACTGTAGCCCTAGCAAGGGCAAAAGCACATCACTATTTGTACTTGTACTGGTACATAACAGAAGTGAATGTATAAGAGTTAAATTACAGAAAATGCAAGAGAGACTGGGATTATTGCAGGCTTAGAGACAAAATAGGCCAACAAATTAATCAACAGAAAATGCAAGAGAGACTGGGATTATTGCGGGCTTAGAGACAAAATAGGCCAACAAATTAATCAACGGAAAATGCAAGAGAGACTGGGATTATTGCAGGCTTAGAGACAAAACAGGCCAACAAATTAATCAACAGGTCCTCTTTTGATCCTTGATACGGTCATAAACAGTGAAAGCACATGGCGTGATATTTTAAACTAAACTGGGCATCCGACAGTTCAGACAACAAATAATTCTTGAGCCAACCAAAATTATGTCATTACTGAAACAACAGATGCACCCCAAAATCCAACCATCCATAAATATGTAATAACAACCAGTAGCAGAGCTAATCATAGGTGATCATGACCGTACATAATAATATATGAAAATGTAGTCTAAGCCATACCACTATGCAACTGAACAGCACTGGAACAAAAAGATCAATAATATATGCAGACACAAATAATATATAGAAGTAGTGATACAAATATATAATTATTTGGATGACACAGTAATCCAAAGCATGATGATATCATAAAAAAAGCGATCGCATATTTAAACATGATCCAGACGAAATAGAAGTAAATATTCCCTCCCTAATTGCCGCATAACACAGCGAATGCAATTTCATAAGAGGTCGCAAAACCATGTAATGCAAATAGGTTGTGTTTTTGGGATGTATAGAGCAAAGCAATGTTTTCCTTGTTGATTTGATCATACAAAAACAAGCATTGTGGTTCATCAGTAACACCAGAGCATGAAAAGTATTAGTAATCGGTAGCACGGGTAAGAGGTGGGTGCCAGCTACCTCTAAAGATCCATTACCAGCTAAGTTACTAATAAATCATTTATACAACTGCAACACTCATCAAGAACAGCTTTCATCCCGATGCCCATCATAAAATAAATAAATTCTTTGAAATGATTTTATATACATAGTCGACCTCTTAATGGGTAAGATACCATCATTTATTTTAGTGAAATAAGGCTCAACATTTCACACTGAATTATAAGATAACAGGTTGTGCCAGAGATGAAGTAGACACGTTTAGACAATGGTAGATTGTGAACGAAACATTAAACATTCATGATTATAGAAAGTATGGTCTTTTATGAGAATTCCAATGTACTTGCCGGAAGTTTCCATATATCGTATATCCTTTACATCCTAGACTGTGTTGACCGATCTAGTCAGTATTTCTTTCCAAAGCTAGAAATATGTAAGTAGCTTCATTAGTACCTTTCTTTTTGATGCAGCGGTCGTGCTCGCTGCAGCAGGCATCAAGGCCGTCGCAGGGCTCCTCCCCTCCGTAGCCACTCCGAAGCTAGAAATCATCACATAACCGACTCGGAAGCTAGAAATCATCACATAAGCGATTCCACGGATCAGCACCAATTTCATCTATTTCCAAATATATTGTATTTTGGAAGATAAATATGCATCACATAGTCCTTGACTTATCAGAACCTTCAAACTGAATGCATCATCACTTAGTCATGTACAGGACAATACATCACAGGCCATCAACATTTTACAATGAGGAGCCAGTAATGTGCAGGACAACACAAACTATGAACGATGTACAACGATATCGTGCATGAATGGATTCATATATTAGAAATCACAAATGCACACAGGATTTAAAAAGATGCCGCCGATTGCTTAGTGCTTGATTTTAGAACATGACACCTGAGATAAAACAACAGTACCCTAGTGCACACACCTCCTAGCCATCATCCAATCACACTTGCTAGCAGTCATGCACTCGTGTAACCAACATGTATATCTATAGATGTTTTCCATTTGTCACATCCTATTATGGTAAATGTCCTAAAGCTGAACATATTTGAAGCCTGTACATCCATTTTCCTGATCAATTTTCATGCGAATACCTAATCATGATCTTAAAATTATTATAGTTCAGTTTGATTATAATTTATATACCTAAGTCAGCCAACTATGCAAGGGAAACAACGAACAGTTCAGAACTTCAGGTGGTGCTTACTATATAATCGATATAGCGTTGTTTTTATCAGATCCAACGGCCCAGAGAAATCTTGAGCGAGATCCGACAACTCACATTGCATCAAAAAACAAAAGAAACACGCTCCATGCCTTCGTATCAATATAGAGAAGCTGAGCCTTGGTGTATGATACGTCTCCAACGTATCTATAATTTTTGATTGTTCCATGCTATTATATTATCTGTTTTGGATGTTTAATGGGCTTTAATATGCTCTTTTATATTATTTTTGGGACTAACCTATTAACTAAAGATCCAATGCCAGTTTCTTCTTTTTTTGCCTATTTCAGTGTTTTGCAGAAAAGGAATACCAAACGGAATGAAACCTTCACGATGATCTTTCTTGAAACAAATGCAATCCAGAAGAGTTGGAGTTGAAGTCTGGAACTCCGCGAGGCGGCCACGAGGCAGGAGGGTGCGCCCCCCACCCTCATGGGCCCCACGGAGCTCCACCGACGTACTTCTTTCTCCTATATATACTCTTATACCCTAAAAACATCAGGGGGAGCCACGAAACCACTTTTCCACCGCCGCAACCTTCTGTACCCGCGAGATCCCATCTTAGGGCCTTTTCGGCGATCTGCGGGAGGGGGAATCAATCATGGAGGGCTTCTACATCAACACCATAGCCTCTCCGATGAAGCGTGAGTAGTTTACCATAGACCTTCGGGTCCATAGTTATTAGCTAGATGGCTTCTTCTCTCTCTTTGGTTCTCAATACAAAGTTCTCCTCGATGTTCTTGGAGATCTATTTGATGTAATACTTTTTGCGGTGTGTTTGCCGAGATCCGATGAATTGTGGATTTATGATCAAGATTATCTATGAATAATATTTGGTTCTTTTCTGAATTCTTATATGCATGATTTGATATCTTTGCATGTCTCTTCGAATTATCGGTTTAGTTTGGCCTACTAGATTGATCTTTCTTGCAATGGGAGAAGTGCCTAGCTTTGGGTTCAATCTTGCGGTGTCCTTTCCCAGTGATAGTAGGGGCAGCAAGGCGCGTATTGTATTGTTGTCATCGAGGATAACAAGATGGGGTTTATATCATATTGCTTGAGTTTATCCCTCTACATCATGTCATCTTGCTTAATGCGTTACTCTGTTCGTATGAACTTAATACTCTAGATGCATGCTGGATAGCGGTCGATGTATGGAGTAACAGTAGTAGATGCAGAATCGGTTCGGTCTACTTGACATGGATGTGATGCCTATATTCATGATCATTGCCTAGATATTCTCATAACTATGCGCTTTTCTATCAATTGCTCAGCAGTAATTTGTTCACCCACCGTAATATATGCTATCTTGAGAGAAGCCACTAGTGAAACCTATGGCCCCGGGTCTATTTTACATCATATAAGTTTCCGATCTACAATTCTAGTTTCCTATTTATTTTATTTTGCAATCTTTACTTTCCAATCTATACAACAAAAATACCAAAAATATTTATCTTACTATTTTTATTAGATCTCACTTTTGTGAGTGACCGTGAAGGGATTGACAACTCCTTTATCGCGTTGGTTGCAAGGTTCTTGATTGTTTGTGCAGGTACTAGGTGACTTGCGTGTAATCTCCTACTGGATTAATACCTTGGTTCTCAAAAACTGAGGAAAATACTTACGCTACTTTACTGCATCACCCTTTCCTTTTCAAGGAAAAACCAACGCATGCTCAAGAGGTAGCAAGAAGGATTTCTGGCACCGTTGCCGGGGAGATTTGCGCCAAGTCAAGTCAAGATTTGATCTCCCGTCAACTAGCCAATTTCTGGCGTCGTTGCTGGGGAGATCTATGCCCGTGCGTTGCAACGGGAGACAAAAAATTATGGTTAACCAAATAAGTATGACTCAATATCCTGATATATGAGCGTACTCTATTTTAACACAGTGGCTCAACATGTTGCCATTTATTTTTTTTCTCACCCTAGCCGATGATGGTCGCGATGTCCACGTGATCACAATGCATTCGGCGCGGTAAATCCCAAGAATATGAGTTTGCCAGTGCATGCCACACTTGTCATTATGTTGTGCAAGGAAACATTTAAAACTTTAAAAACAAATCTCATTGACGACGAACTACTCCCAACGCCAAGATATATAAAGACTTCAGAAAAATAATCAAATCCTAGACGTAAAATACTTTTGAATCAGTGAACAGTTTTTCGAATCGACAATTTTTTTTGAATCTTTTTATTTTCTCAAGAAAATCATGAACATTAGTTTTGTTTACAACACTTTTTCAAATGTCTGAACCGGTTTTGGATTCATTAACATTTTTTGACTCAACAAATATTTTTGGAATCGAATTTTTTAAATTGGGGAACAAATTTTAAAAAACAAATATTTATTTTTATTTTTGTGAACATTTTCTAAAATGCCATGGACATTTTTTTCAGATTCCCGAATATGTTTTGAATACACGATCATTTTTCAAAATCATGAACATGATTTTATTTCCCGACCATTTATTCCAAATTGTGTTTTTTTTATAATTTTGCAAACAGTTTTGCAAAACCACCAACATTTTTTGAATCTGCAAAAATTTTATGATTTTCTAAACATTTTTTAATTCACATATATTTCATGATTTCTCAAACTTTTTTTTGAAAGTCGCAACTTTTAGAATATTAAAATCCTGAATTAATTTAAAGAAGAAAGAAAACAGAATGAGAAAAGAAAAGACAAAAAAGTAAAACAGGGGAGTAAAGCCCCGCACATGGGCCGGCCCATGAACGCATACATGGGTAGGACATGCATGAGAAAAGAAATATAAAAGAGATGTTGTAGCTGGGGATCGAACCATGGTATCTTCGTTAGAGGAACGATCTCCCGACCACTCTGCTGCTCGCTGTTTTGTGACTTACTGTCTTCGCGCCCCTATAAAACAACGATGGAGGCGGTGATTTTTGGTCCGAAAAATAAAATCGTTTTCTCACTCACGGGTGGCATTGGTGGGTAATTTTTATCAACTTAGAGGTTAATTTGAATGACGGACGACCAGAAGCGTTAGCCGCTTTATTAGTAGGTAAAGATTACAATAAAATCTCTTGAAAACATCTTCGTGGTATCAATCTCTGCTCGAAGAAATACTTCAAAGACTTTGATAAAGAGGTTGCAATTGGACTGGAGCAACGATGTTGTCACTCTTTCACCCGCATGAACATTACCAATAATGGTTTTTTTTAAACACCTTGAGTCGCTCATCCCAAAAGATGGGAAGTCTTGATCGATGAACGTACTTGGGCCGGGGATGATCCTATAGAAGTGCAGGCCGTCGAATCACTATGAATCAGACCAACAACATAAGAATCAGACCAACAACAAAAGCTTGACACAACAACATAAACTCACCAGATCCGAATAATTGGATCTGCGAGGACAGAAAACTCCCTAACCTCATGGCACCGCCAGAAGAATGAGAGGAAATTTATTCTCACAAAACTATGATAATCTCTAGACATTGACGAAGAACATAGAGATATTGAAAATAAAAGCCCCGCTCATCTTTTAGCGCCAAGATGTGTTGGGGAACGTAGTAATTTTAAAAAAATTCCTACGCACACGCAAGATCATGGTGATGCATAGCAACGAGAGGGGAGAGTGTCGTCTATGTACCCTTGTAGACCGTAAGCGGAAGCGTTATGACAACGCGGTTGATGTAGTCGTACGTCTTCACGATCGACCGATCCTTAGTACCGAACGTACGGCACCTCCGCGTTCAGCACACGTTCAGCTCGGTGACGTCCCGCGAACTCACGATCCAGTAGAGCTTTGGGGAAGAGCTTTGTCAGCACGACGGCGTGGTGACGGTGTTGATGAAGCTACCGACGCAGGGCTTCGCCTAAGCACCGCTACGATATGACCGAGGTGGATTATGGTGGAAGGGGGCACCGCATGCGGCTAAAAGATCAATGATCAATTGTTGTGTCTCCAAGGGATGCCCCCTTCCCCGTATATAAAGGAGTGGAGGAGGGGGAGGGCCGGCCCTCTCTATGGCGCGCCCTAGGGGAGTCCTACTCCCACCGGGAGTAGGATTCCCCTTTTCCTAGTAGAACTAGGAGACCTTCCAAGTAGTAGGAGTAGGGGAGAAGGAAAGGGAAAAGAGAAGAGAAGGAAGGAGGGGGCGTCGCCCCTCCCCCTAGTCCAATTCGGACTAAGCCTTGGGGGGCGCGCAGCCTCCCCTCTCTCTTTCCCCTAAAGCCCAAGAAGGCCCATATACTCCCCGGCGAATTCCCGTAACTCTCCGGTACTCCGAAAAATACCCGTATCACCCGGAACCTTTCCGAAGTCCGAATATAGTCGTCCAATATATCGATCTTTACGCCTCGACCATTTCGAGACTCCTCGTCATGTCCCCCATCTCATCCGGGACTCCGAACTACCTTCGGTACATCAAAACACATAAACTCATATTACCGATCGTCACAGAACTTTAAGCGTGCGGACCCTACGGGTTCGAGAACTATGTAGACATGACCGAGACACGTCTCCGGTCAATAACTAATAGCGGAACCTGGATGCTCATATTGGCTCCTACATACTCTATGAAGATCTTTATCGGTCAAACCGCATAACAACATACGTTGTTCCCTTTGTCATCGGTATGTTACTTGCCCGAGATTCGATCATCGGTATCTCAATACCTAGCTCAATCTCGTTACCGGCAAGTCTCTTTACTCGTTCCATAATGCATCATCCCGCAACTAACTCATTAGTCACATTGCTTGCAAGGCTTATAGTGATGTGCATTACCGAGAGGGCCCATAGATACCTCTCCGACAATCGGAGTGACAAATCCTAATCTCGATCTATGCCAACTCAACAAGTACCATCGGAGACACCTGTAGAGCACCTTTATAATCATCCAGTTACGTTGTGACGTTTGGTAGCACGCAAAGTGTTCCTCCGGTAATCGGGAGTTGCATAATCTCATAGTTATAGGAACATGTATAAGTCATGAAGAAAGCAATAGCAGTAAACTAAAACGATCAAGTGCTAAGCTAACGGAATGGGTCAAGTCAATCACATCATTCTCCTAATGATGTGATCCCATTTATCAAATGACAACTCATGTCTATGGCTAATAAACTTAACCATCTTTGATCAACGAGCTAGTCAAGTAGAGGCATACTAGTGACACTCTGTTTTGTCTATGTATTCACACATGTATTATGTTTCCGGTTAATAAAATTCTAGCATGAATAATAAATATTTATCATGAAATAAGGAAATAAATAATAACTTTATTATTGCCTCTAGGGCATATTTCCTTCAGTCTCCCACTTGCACTAGAATCAGTAATCTAGTTCACATCGCCATGTGATTTATCACCAATAGTTCTCATCACCATGTGATTAGTTCACATCGCCAAGTGACTAATATCCAAAGGGTTTTACTAGAGTCAATAATCTAGTTCACATCGCTATGTGATTAACACCCAAAGAGTACTAAGGTGTGATCATGTTTTGCTTGTGAGAGAAGCTTAGTCAACGGGTCTGTTACATTCAGATCCGTATGTATTTTGCAAATTTTTATGTCTACAATGCTCTGCACGGCGCTACTTTAGTTAATTGCTCTCACTTTCAATATGTATCCATATTGAGACTTAGAGTCATCTGTATCAGTGTCAAAACTTGCATCGAGGTAACCCTTTACGACGAACTTTTTGTCACCTCCATAATCGAGAAACATATCCTTATTCCACTAAGGATAATTTGGACCGTTGTTCAGTGATCTACTCCTAGATCACTATTGTACTCCCTTGTCAAACTCAGTGTAGGGTATACAATAGATCTGGTACACAGCATGGCATACTTTATAGAACCTATGGCTGAGGCATAGGGAATGACTTTCATTCTCTTTCTATCTTCTGTCGTGGTCGGGCTTTGAGTCTTACTCAATTTTACACCTTGTAACACAGGAAAGAACTCTTTCTTTGACTGTTCCATTTTGAACTACTTCAAAATCTTGTCAAGGTATGTACTCATTGAAAAAACTTATCAAGCGTCATGATCTATCTCTATAGATCTTGATGCTCAATATGTAAGCAGCTTCACCGAGGTCTTTCTTTGAAAAACTCCTTTCAAATACTCCCTTATGCTTTCTAGAAAATTCTACATTATTTCCGATTAACAATATGTCATTCACATATATTTATCAGGAATGCTGTAGTGCTCCCACTCACTTTCTTGTAAATACAGGCTTTATCGCAAGTCTGTATAAAACTATATGCTTTGATCAACTCATCAAAGCGTATATTCCAACTCCGAGATGCTTGCACCAGTCCATAGATGGATCGCTGGAGCTTGCACATTTTGTTAGCACCTTTAGGATCGACAAAACCTTCTGGTTGCATCATATACAACTCTTCTTTAAGAAATCCATTAAGGAATGTAGTTTTGACATCCATTTGCCAGATTTCATAAAATGTGGCAATTTGCTAACATGATTCGGACAGACTTAAGCATCGCTATGAGTGAGAAAATCTCATCGTAGTCAACACCTTGAACTTTTTGAAAACCATTTTTGATAAGTCTAGCTTTGTAGATAGTAACACTACTATCAGCGTCCGTCTTCCTCTTGAAGATCCATTTATTTTCTATGGCTTGCCGATCATTAGGCAAGTCAACCAAAGTCCACACTTTGTTCTCATACATGGATCCTATCTCAGATTTCATGGCCTCAAACCATTTCGCAGAATCTGGGCTCATCATCGCTTCCTCATAGTTCGCAGGTTCGTCATGGTCTAGTAACATGACTTCCAGAACAGGATTACCGTACCACTCTGGTGCAGATCTTACTCTGGTTGACCTACGAGGTTCGATAGAAACTTGATCTGAAGTTTCATGATCATCATCATTAACTTCCTCACTAATTCGTGTAGGCATCACTAGAACTGATTTTAGTGATGAGCTACTTTTCAATTTGAGAGAAGGTACAATTACGTCATCAAGTTCTACTTTCCTCCCACTCACTTCTTTCGAGAGAAGCTACTTCTCTAGAAAGGATCCATTCTCAGCAACGAATATCTTGCCTTCGGATCTTTGATAGAAGGTGTACCCAACAGTCTCTTTTGGGTATCCTATGAAGACACATTTCTCCGATTTTGGTTTGAGCTTATCAGGATGAAACTTTTTCACATAAGCATCGCAACCCCAAACTTTAAGAAACGACAACTTTGGTTTCTTGCCAAACTACAGTTCATATAGTGTCGTCTCAACGGATTTAGATGGTGCCCTATTTAACGTGAATGCAGCTTTCTCTAATGCATAACCCCAAAACAATAGTGGTAAATCGGTAAGAGACATCATAGATTGCACCATATCTAATAAAGTACGGTTACGATGTTCGGACACACCATTATGTTGTGGTGTTCGTGGTGGCGTGAGTTGCAAAACTATTCCGCATTGTTTCAAATGAAGACCAAACTCGTAACTCAAATATTCTCCTCCACGATCAGATTGTAGAAACTTTATTTTCTTGTTACGATGATTTTCCACTTCACTCTGAAATTATTTGAACTTTTCAAATGTTTCAGATTAATGTTTCATCAAGTAGATATACCCATATATGCTCAAATCATGTGTGAAGGTCAGAAAATAACGATACCCGCCGCGGGCCTCAACACTCATCGAACTGCATACATCAGTATGTATTATTTCCAACAAGTCTGTTGCTCGCTCCATTGTTCCGGAGAACGGAGTCTTAGTCATATTGCCCATGAGGCATGGTTCGCAAGCATCAACTGATTCATAATCAAGTGATTCCAAAAGCCCATCAACATGGATTTTCTTCATGCGCTTTACACCAATATGACCTAAACGGCAGTGCCACAAATAAGTTGCATTATCATTATTAACTTTGCATCTTTTAGCTTTAATATTATGAATATGTGTATCACTACGATCGAGATCCAACAAACTATTTTCATTGGGTGTATGACCATCGAAGGTTTTATTCATGTAAACAGAATAACAATTATTCTCTGACTTTAAATGAATAACCGTATTGCAATAAACATGATCAAATCGTATTCATGCTTAACGCAAACACCAAATAACATTTATTTAGGTTCAACACTAATCCCGAAAGTATAGGGAGTGTGCGATGATGATCATATCAATCTTGGAACCACTTCCAACACACATCGTCACTTCACCCATAACTAGTCTCTGTTCATTCTGCAACTCCCGTTTCGAGTTACTAATCTTAGCAACTGAAATAGTATCAAATACTGACGGGTTGCTATAAACACTAGTAAAGTACACATCAATAACATGTATATCAAATATACCTTTGTTTACTTTGCCATCCTTCTTATCCGCCAAATACTTGGGGCAGTTCCGCTTCCAGTGACCAGACCCTTTGCAATAGAAGCACTTAATCTCAGGCTTAGGTCCAGACTTGGGCTTCTTCACTTGAGCAGAAACTTGCTTGCCGTTCTTCTTGAAGTTCCCCTTCTTCCGTTTGCCCTTTTGCTTGAAACTAGTGGTCTTGTCAACCATCAACACTTGATGTTTTTCTTGATTTCTACCTTCGCCGATTTTAGCATCGCGAAGAGCTTGGGAATCGTTTCCGTTATCCCTTGCATATTATAGTTCATCACGAAGTTCTAGTAACTTGGTGATAGTGACTAGAGAACTCTGTCAATCACTATCTTATCTGGAAGATTAACTCCCACTTGATTCAAGCAATTGTAGTACCAAGACAATCTGAGCACATGCTCACTAGTTGAGCTATTCTCCTCCATCTTGTAGGCAAAGTACTGTCAGAGGTCTCATACCTCTTGACACGGGCATGAGTATGAAATATCAATTTCAAATCTTGGAACATCTTATATGCTCCATGGCGTTCAAAAAAAATTTGAAGTCCTGGTTCTAAGCCGTAAAGCATGGTGCACTAAACTATCAAGTAGTCATCATACCGAGCTTGCCAAACGTTCATAATGTTGGCATCTGCTCTGCAACAGTTCTGTCACCTAGCGGTGCATCAAGGACATAATACTTCTGTGCAGCAATGAGGATAATCCTCAGATCATGGACCAAGTCCTCATCTTTGCTACTAACATCTTTCAACTTAGTTTTCTCTAGGAACATATCAAAATAAACTGGGAGCTATATCGCGAGCTATTGATCTATAACATAGATATGCTAATACTACCAGGACTAAGTTCATGATAAATTAAAGTTCAATTAATCATATTACTTAAGAACTCCCACTTAGATAGACATCCCTCGAATCATCTAAGTGATCACGTGATCCATCTCAACTAAACCATGTCCGATCATCACGTGAGATGGAGTAGTTTTCAATGGTGAACATCACTATGTTGATCATATCTACTATATGATTCACGCTCAACCTTTCGGTCTCAGTGTTCCGAGGCCATATCTGCATATGCTAGGCTCGTCAAGTTTAACCCGAGTATTCTGCGTGTGCAAAACTGGCTTACACCCGATGTATTTGAACGTAGAGCTTATCACACCCGATCATCACGTGGTGTCTCGTCACGACGAACTTTCGCAATGGTGCATACTCAGGGAGAACACTTATACCTTGAAATTTAGTGAGAGATCATCTTATAATGCTACCGTCAATCAAAGCAGAATAAGATGCATAAAGGATAAACATCACATGCAATCAATATAAGTGATATGATATGGCCATCATCATCTTGTGCCTTTGATCTCCATCTCCAAACCACCGTCATGATCACCATCGTCACCGGCGTGACACCTTGATCTCCATCGTAGCATCGTTGTCGTCTCGCCAACTATTGCTTCTACGACTATCGCTACCGCTTAGTGATAAAGTAAAGCAATTATAGGGCGATTACATTGCATACAATAAAGCGACAACCATATGGCTACTGCCAGTTGCCGATAACTCCGTTACAAAACATGATCATCTCATACAATAAAATATAGCATCATGTCTTGACCATATCACATCACAACATGCCCTGCAAAACCAAGTTAGACGTCCTCTACTTTGTTGTTGCAAGTTTTACGTGGCTGCTACGGGCTGAGCAAGAATTGTTTTTACCTACGCATCAAAACCACAACGATATTTCGTCAAGTTGGTGTTGTTTTGACCTTCACAAGGACCGGGCGTAGCCACACTCAGTTCAACTAAAGTTGAAGAAACAGACACCCGCCAGCCACCTGTGTGCAAAGCACGTCGGTAGAACCAGTCTCGCGTAAGCATACGCATAATGTCGGTCGGGGCCGCTTCATCCAACAATACCGCCGAACCAAAGTATGACATGCTGGTAAGCAGTATGACTTGTATCGCCCACAACTCACTTGTGTTCTACTCGTGCATATAACATCTACGCATAAACCTGGCTCTGATGCCACTGTTGGGGAGAGTAGTAATTTCAAAAAAATTCCTACGCACACGCAAGATCATGGTGATGCATAGCAACGAGAGGGGAGAGTGTCGTCTACGTACCCTCGTAGACCATAAGCGGAAGCGTTATGACAACACGGTTGATGTAGTCGTACATCTTCACGATCGACCAATCCTCAGTACCGAACGTACGGTACCTCCGCGTTCAGCACACGTTCAGCTCGGTGACGTCCCGCGAACTCATGATCCAGTAGAGCTTCGGGGAAGAGCTTCGTCAGCACGATGGCGTGGTGACAGTGTTGATGAAGCTACCGATGCAGGGCTTCGCCTAAGCACCGCTACGATATGACCGATGTGGATTATGGTGGAGGGGGGCACCGCACACGGCTAAAAGATCAATGATCAATTGTTGTGTCTCCAAGGGGTGCCCCTTCCCCGGATATAAAGGAGTGGAGGAGGGGGAGGGCCGGCCCTATCTATGGCGCGCCCTAGGGGAGTCCTACTCCCACCGGGAGTTGGATTCCCCTTTTCCTAGTAGAACTAGGAGCCCTTCCAAGTAGTAGGAGTAGGAGAGAAGGAAAGGGAAAAGAGAAGAGAAGGAAGGAGGGGGCGCCGCCCCTCCCCCTAGTCCAATTCGGACTAAGCCTTGGGGGGGGGCGCAGCCTCCCCTCTCTCTTTCCCCTAAAGCCCAAGAAGGCCCATATACTCCCCGGCAGATTCCCGTAACTCTCCGGTACTCCGAAAAATACCCGAATCACTCAGAACCTTTCCGAAGTTCGAATATAGTCGTCCAATATATCGATCTTTATGTCTCGACCATTTCGAGACTCCTCGCCATGTACCCGATCTCATCCGGGACTCCGAACTACCTTCGGTACATCAAAACACATAAACTCATATTACCGATCGTCATAGAACTTTAAGCGTGTGGACCCTATGGGTTCGAGAACTATGTAGACATGACCGAGACACGTCTCCGGTCAATAACCAATAGCGGAACCTGGATGCTCATATTGGCTCCTACATGTTCTACGAAGATCTTTATCGGTCAAACCGCATAGCGACATACAATGTTCCCTTTGTCATCGGTATGTTACTTGCCCGAGATTCGATCGTCGGTATCTCAATACCTAGCTCAATCTCGTTACCGGCAAGTCTCTTTACTTGTTCTGTAATGCATCATCCCGCAACTAACTCATTAGTCACATTGCTTGCAAGGCTTATAGTGATGTGCATTACCGAGAGTTCCCAGAGATACCTCATCGACAATCGGAGTGACAAATCCTAATCTCGATCTATGCCAACTCAACAAGTACCATCGGAGACACCTGTAGAGCACCTTTATAATCACCCAGTTACGTTGTGACGTTTGGTAGCACACAAAGTGTTCCTCCGGTAATCGGGAGTTGCATAATCTCATAGTTATAGGAAGATGTATAAGTCATGAAGAAAGCAATAGCAGTAAACTAAAACGATCAAGTGCTAAGCTAACGGAATGGGTCAAGTCAATCACATCATTCTCCTAATGATGTGATCCCATTTATCAAATGACAACTCATGTTTATGGCTAGGAAACTTAACCATCTTTGATCAATGAGCTAGTCAAGTAGAGGCATACTATTAACACTCTGTTTTGTCTATGTATTCACACATGTATTATGTTTCCGGTTAATACAATTCTAGCATGAATAATAAACATTTATCATGAAATAAGGAAATAAATAATAACTTTATTATTGCCTCTAGGCGACGGGCCTAAATTTCTCAGATGGCGACGGCGGCACGAGAAACCCTCCTGGAACTTACAGCGGCTTTTTTTGTTCCCGGCGACCGTTTCTGGTTCTTCGTCAGGGTGTAGGCCAGAGTGAACCCCCCATTGACCCAAAAGGCCCATTTAACATTTTTTTGTTTAAAATCTACACGTCAAACTTTAAAACAAGAAAAAGGTTGAGTGATCTAGAAATTGTTTTTGCCATGCTAAACTTTAAACTGCCATCCTCTAGATAAAAATTGCCATTAACAAAAAAATACGCACAAATTTATAAAATGCCATGCTATGAAAAAAAATATGAAAATTGTCGTGTTAATTTATAAAATTGACATGCTCTAAATAATTTTTTTATCTGGATAAGCCCCAAAATAAAAGTACCATGCCATTAAAAATGAAAATTCCATCCCTTAGACGTTAAAAAATGCAGTTTTTATAAACTGCCATGCCATTAAAAATAAACAATACCATCCTCCTAACAAAAATGCCATGAATGAGAAACAATGTATTTCTTATGAAAAACATGAAAAATGCCATGTTGCTTTGTAAAAACTACCATGGACCAAAATACAAAACGCCATGATGTACTTTTTTTTTGCTTGAGTTACTCCACCATGCAAAAACTCATATAAAAATGCCATGTCAATGTATATTTTTGCCATGCCAATAAATAAATAAAATTTCCATCCTCCTAATAATAAAAATGTCATGTCAACAATGATGAAAAATGCCATGCTCTATATAATAAAACTGCCATCATGTTAATAATTAAAGTGCCATCCTTGTAATAATAAAAATGCCATGTCAACAAATAACGAAAATGCAATGTATCCAATAATAAAATTGTCATCCATTTAATAATAAACATGACATCTTTCTAATAATAAAAGTGCCATGTTATTAATAATAAAAATGTGATGCTGTTAATAATAATAATAGACTGCCATGCATGTGACCTATAATAAAAGTGATATGGTACCTACAATAATAATAAAATAATGCCTTGTTACCTATAAAAAAAGATGCACATGGCAAGTTAGAGAAATCCCCTCTAAATAGGGATTTTTGTTCTTTTAAAAATGAAAAAAAATCAGGATTTTAAAAAATTTATAAATGAAAAATCAAATTTATAACAAATTTAGCTTGAAAAAACATATACTCCCTCTGTTCCATAATATATTAGCGCTTTTGAGTCCTCAGTAGTAGCATAAGGACCCAGATTGAACTATCATAAACAGACATAGGGTTAGTAGAAACACTAGCCCCTAGATCACATAAAGCATAGAACTTATTTAAACCAATCTCAATCAGGCTCAAAAGTATCTTCTTGCTTAGCTAGTAACTTACTATAAAGCTTATTTCATTCATCATCTAGCTCACGTACCTTGGCTACAATGTGATCAACAAAGATATTATATGCCTCATTATTAGATATCTCAGGTAGTGGGTAAATCATTGATCTCATCTTTATGAAGTTTGCAATAGTATTTCTGGCACATGGTTTGTATCAAGTTCTTCAGTCTTCTCTTCATTGCTTCTTACCATCTTGACATCTTCAACTGGGTTAGGTTCTGGTTGACCGGTTTACATACAAACTTAGCTAGGATCACTGTTTGGCTCTCTGCAATTTTAGTCACTTGTGCTTCCATATTCTTGGATCGCATATGCACATCATTTGTTAGTACAACGATCTTACCGGTCAAGTAACCAAGTAAGTTATCATGGTTCTTCAAAATATTTTTCTGTTAAGTTTGACTAGCAATAAACAATTTAAGAGTATCTTCAAGAGTATTTCTGTAGCTTGCTCCATTAAAATTATTGGATGCTCCACCATTATTAGGATAAGGAAGTCTAGGAGCATACCCATTATTTTTCTAGGTGGGATTATAGATATTACGAGCAATAAAATTCACATCACCATCTTCTTCATTAGTGATGGCATTTACGTTTACCTCTTCTTTACCTTTCATGACAGAGATGAGTTTATCAAGCTTGGTTGTCAACTCTGCATTATTTTCTTCAATTGCATTCACCGTCTTGGTGGTAGTTCTTTCAACATGCCATTGGGCATGGTTTTCTCGCATATCATCAAGTAGCTTCTTGACATCATCTATGGGCTTTCCCATGATTGTTCCTCCTGCAGCTGTATAAAGCATAGTTTTTGACATATGATTTAAACCATTATAAAACATGTGGAGGATTAACCATTCCTCCATTCCATGGTTAGGATACACTGGTATGTGTTGGTGCTATAAAAACGGTTTTTAACCCCTTTCCGCGACGGCATTTGGAACCGTCACCTAGTGAGTGACGGCGATAGGGGGATCCTTCCCACACGACCCAGAAACCGTCGGGGATAGGGAGCCTTGATGCATACAGTTGTCCCTATATAACCGTTTCTGTTATCTCGAATATCCCAAACGCTTCATCCTTGCTACTCGTTTGTGCTCGCATTGCCATCGCAGTCGGAGTTTTGTGGTTTTACCTAAAACCAGGCAGATTCCAGGCACGGGAGTTTTCCAGGAAGATTCCAGGCATGGGATTTTTACGATGCCTGGCACATCACAAATAGTTCATTATTATAAATTGTGTACGATAGGTAGACAATCACACACATTTAGTTTTCCCACACCGTATGCGATAGTGTCCGACATCACACACGCTTTGCAAACGGCAACTGTGTGCAATGTTACACACGTTTCCTCTCCGTGAACCGTGTCGGATTATGATGTATATCGCACACGCTGTGCTTTATTAACCGTGTGCGCCGTAATGATGTGCACATCGTAATTTCGCCCTAATTTAATTGCTGCTATTTAAAATTGTACCTAATTTAAACTTGGAAGTAGGCTTTAGCTTTATTCATATCCATCAGGTTCAAACAACCAATGCATTATTTGATTCACAGGTACATATGTTTAAGAATTACATAAGCACCAAATAAAGAATGATGAACCAGGGTTCTATACTTTTAGTATTACATACGGTAAAGAAAGAGGCGACAGACATTCCGGTTGCTGAACAAGGTGAAGCCGAATGGCCCTATTGTGCTCTCCTAGATGCAGAAGGCATGCAGGACTCTAGTCCAACCCCTTGTGATGGCCGGCCACCAATCATGTAGTTTTAGAGGTAATCTTGAGTAAACTGCTTCAGGATCCACTGCAAAAGAAAAAAGATTCAGACATTGTCATCTAACACAACTCATTACGGGCAGTAAAAAGAAGGCTACAGGGTTCTTACTTACCATCCTGCAGTTCACTGTTGTCTTGCATAAAGTGTAAACAAATAGTTCGATTGATGTCTTTGGACCCATTTTAATAAAAATCTTTATCAGTTTCCTCACTTGATGCTGGTTCATGAATATCACATTGCCCCAGAAAGGGTCGAAGTGTGGAACTTTGGCAATGATATATGTACCTAAAAGCACCAAGTTAATATTAGAAGCTAAACAACAATTGAAAAATGATGTAGTACAACACTCCCTCCATCCCATTATATAAGATTTTATTACATGTATATCTAGACATCATCAGAACATTAAGGTAACACTCTTCCTTATTGCTATGTAGCCTGGGATTGCATATTTAGTCATTCAGTACAATGTATGTTGCTATGTAGCCTCAGATATATTAAATATGGCCATAGTTAACCTACTAATAAATGGGTTACAGATATATTCAGTGAAATGTCTGATTCGATGATTAATCCCTTATCAGCCATAGGCTATATGGTACCAGCTGCCGATATCCTGAACAATGAGTACATATAAGCAATGCGATGAAACTAACCTCGATGGTAAACAACATTGTTCTCAATATTGTCCTGCATGAGTACATATAAAGGCATGTTAAGCACAACAGGCTAAACATCAACCAAATATATCCATAGTAGACAACATAATTTACATATGATAGCTTCAGTGTGCAGGCTTAAGCACGCTAGTTAAGCAAAACAAGAAGTGGAAAGGTGTGTTAACTGCATTAGGCATAACATTTAAAAACAAGCAAATAGTCATTCAAACTGGTATTGTGCAGGTCTAAAGTACACTAGTTATTGTTAAAAAAACGAAAAGGCATGTTAACTGCAATATCCTTAACAACAACCAAATATCATAATTCATAGTGGTATTGTTGAAACTGTTATTGATGAAATTGAATTGCACGGTAAATAGTTGCACATATAGACTATCACATTGTGAAGAACTGAAATAAACAAGTCATAAGGCCATCTCTAGCCGATCCTTTAAAAGTTAAAGGACTAAAACCCTTAGTGGATATATATACTCCAGCAATTTTTGGCCTTTTCTAGTCGATCCCCTAAACTTAATGTTGCAAGCTTCAATTTGATCAAGTTCAAAGCAGGTTCAACCGAAAGTAGCATGCATTCAAACATAAACATAGATAGTTTTGCATAACCGAACATAAAACATAAATTTAAACTAAGCCAAACTACTTTCGGTCGAAGTAGAGGTCGAGCCAATCCTTCCTCGTCATGTACGGTGTGCCGCGAGCCGGGTCCGGGTCGGTGCCATCGTCGGGGTCGTTGGGGAAGGCACTCCTCCACTCGTCGACGTTGATCTCCTCGTCCTCGGGGCCCACCTCGACGCCCTCCGCGCCGCCGCCTTCGATCTCGTCATCGGAGGAGAGCGTGATAACCTCGCCGCCTTTGACCTCGTCATCCGAGGAGAGCGCGATAACCTCGCCGCCCTCCGCGCCGGCAAAGATCACCGGCTCCGCCTCCATGAGCTCCGGATGGTGCCGGCGGAGCTCTTGCATGTAGGCCTCATCGGCAGCCTCGGCCTTGAGGCGCTCCCACGCCTCGCGGTCCTCCCGCGCCATAGCCGAGCTCACCACCCCTGGCTCCGGCGAAACGAGGTCGACCGGGCATGTGCCGAAGGGGAAATTGAGCCTAGTCGCTGCGCCGTGGTAGCGGACCTGCCAGCGGTCGTACTCCATGGCCGCGAGCTCAGCCGTGTGGAAGCTACCGAGCCACCGGCGGGTGTGGGTCTCCTGATCTGTAATACCGGCGACCCACGTCCCCCACCGCCGCTGCCTGACCCTGAGGTAGGACCTCGTCGGCTGCCGAGTCCGAGGGAGGACGGGGAAGTCCTCGAACCGGCGTAGGGGCGCGGCGGCGGGCGGATCAGGGGACGGGCGACCGCGGGTCGAGCCCGCGGAGGACGAGGGGACACCTCGGCTGCCACCTCGCTGGTGTTGGGCGAAAAGGCCGCGATAAACCTCTTTTTGGCCATTGGCTCCTCGAGGTCCTGGGCACACAAGCAGAGGTTGAGGATGGAGGCACCGGCGATGGCGGTGACCTACCAATGGTTTCGAGGGTTGTGTGTGTCTGTGTGAGCGCAGGTTTTGGGGAGTGTGTGGCGTGTGTGGAGGTGGGCAGGGGGTGGGGGGCAAGGTGGTGTTTGAGGAAATACTGCGGCAACTGAAAATTTTACTAGGCGGGAGTAACAAGGCGGGGCTATGATACGTCTCCAACGTATCTATAATTTTTTATTGTTCCATGCTATATTATATTCCGTTTTGGATGATTAACGGGCTTTATTATACACTTTTATATTATTTTGGGACTAACCTATTAACCGGAGGCCCAGCCCGAATTGCTATTTTTGCCTATTTCAGAGTTTCGCAGAAAAAGAATATCAAACGGAGTCCAAAGGGAATGAAACCTTCGGGAACGTGATTTTCGGAACAAACGTGATCCAGAGGACTTGGAACCTACGTCAAGAAAGAAACCACGAGGGCACGAGGTAGGGGGGTGTGCCTACCCCCTTGGGCGCGCCCTCCACCCTCGTGGGGCCCATGTTGCTCCACCGACGTACTTCTTCCTCCTATATATACCTACGTACCCCTAAACTATCAGATACGGAGCCAAAAACCTAATTCCACTGCCGCAACCTTCTGTACCCGTGAGGTCCCATCTTGGGGCCTTTTCCGGCGCTCCGCCAGAGGGGGCATTGATCACGGAGGGCTTCTACATCAACACCATAGCCTCTCCAATGATGTGTGAGTAGTTTACCTCAGACCTTCGGGTCCATAGTTATTAGCTAGATGGCTTCTTCTCTCTTTTTGGATCTCAATACAATGTTCTCCCCCTCTCTCGTGGAGATCTATTCGATGTAATCTTCTTTTGCAGTGTGTTTGTTGAGACCGATGAATTGTGGGTTTATGATCAAGTTTATCTATGAACAATATTTGAATCTTCTCTGAATTCTTTTATGTATGATTGGTTATCTTTGCATGTCTCTTCGAATTATCAGTTTGGTTTGGTCTACTAGATTGATCTTTCTTGCAATGGGAGAAGTGCTTAGCTTTGGGTTCAATCTTGTGGTGTCCTTTTCCAGTGACAGTAGGGGCAGCAAGGCACGTATTGTATTGTTGCCATCGAGGATAACAAGATGGGGTTCGATACGTCTTCAACGTATCTATAATTTATGAAGTATTCATGCTGTTATATTATCTATCTTGGATGTTTAATAGGCTTTATGATACACTTTTACATGATTTTTGGGACTAACCTATTAACCTAGAGCCCAGTGCCAGTTTCTGTTTTCTCCTTGTTTTAGAGTATCGCAGAAAAGGAAAACCAAACGGAGTCCAATAGACGTGCCATTTGACGGAGATCATTTTTGGACCAGAAGAAGCCCACGGAGTACCAGAAGCAGGCCAGAAGAGTCCCGGGCTGCCCACGAGGGTGGGGGCATGCCCACCCTCCTGTGGCGCACCCCCCTGCCTCGTGGACAGCCCGGAAACCCCCCTGACGTGAACTCAATGCAAAACTCTTCTATATATACCCAAACTTCCAGAAAGAAACCTAGATCGGAAGTTCCGCCACCGCAAGCCTCTGTAGCCACGAGAAGTCAATCTAGGCCCTCTCCGGCACCCTGCCGGAGGGGACCATCATCACCGGTGGCCATGGAGGAGTATCCCGAAGGGGCCATCATCACCATGAAGGCCAAGGACCAAAGGGTGGAGGCCATGGAGGAGAAAGCACAAGGGGGAGAACCTCTCCTCCTCTCTTCCGGTGGCGCTGGAGTGCCATCGGGAGGGGAATCATCGCCATGGTGATCGTCTTCATCGACATCACCATCCTCATCTCTTTTACGCGGTCCACTCTCCCGCACCCCGCTGTAATCCCTACTTGAAAATGGTGCTTTATGCCACATATTATGATCCAATGATGTGTTGCCATCCTATGATGTTTTGAGTAGATATCTTTTGTCTTTGGGTTGATTGATGATCTAGATTGGTATGAGTTGTATGTTTTACTTTGATGCTGTCCTATGGTGCCCTTCGTGTCGCGCAAGCGTGAGGGGTTCCCGATGTAGGGTGTTGCAATACGTTCATGATTCGCTTATAGTGGGTTGGTGAGTGACTGAAACACAAACCCGAGTAAGGGGGTTGTTGCGTATGGGATTAAAGTGGACTTGATGCTTTAATGCTATGATTGGGTTTTACCTTAATGATCTTTAGTAGTTGCGGATGCTTGATAGAGTTCCAATCATAAGTGCATATGATCCAAGTAGAGAAAGTATGTTAGCTTATGCCTCTCCCTCATATGAAATTGCAATAGTGATTACCGGTCTTGTTAACGATTGCCTGGGACAATTCCGCACACCGATCCACCATTATTCCACACTCGCTATTTATAATATTTAGTAATATGTTCTAACTTTATGATAACAGCACCTACTTTTATGTTTTAGCTCTCCGATACCATACAAAGTTATCCTCTTCATACCCACAACATAGGTTTATTTCTCGTTGCTAGTTGGAAGCAAACGTTCGGTGTACGTAGAGTCGTATCAGTGGCAGATAGGGCTTGAGAGAATATTGATCTTACCTTTAGCTCCTTGTGGGTTCGACACTCCATACTTATCACTTCCACCTTTGGAAATTGCTACGATGATTCCTTGCACTTGGGGATTATCAAGCTCTTTTCTGGCGCCGTTGCCGGGGAGCAATAGCGTGGGGTTGATATTCTCGTGTGTGCTTGTTTGCTTTCTTCACTAAGTAGATTTTGTTTTTCCTTTTTGTTTCTGTTTAGTTGTGGGTGAAACATACAAATTTTTAAAAGAATGAAAATACAAAAAAATTACTTGCCTCTCATGCCTAAAAAGTTTTTCAAAAAGAGAAGTGATTGGAAGGTGATGCATTGAAGAAGTGAGGGTCGACCTTGAGCACTTGTGCTCATGCTCACGGAAACAATGTAGAATTTTTCATGGAAGTTTCTCTGTAAATAATTATCCCCTTGTATATATTCATTGTATTATAAAAATAATGTGCCAAGCTTTGGTTTTAGGATGATTAGATTGCTTGTTTACTATGTGCAGAACAAAAACAGAAACTTTGGATGTAGTCCGTGATTTTACATTTTTAACTAGAAAGTCAAATGGGTCTGAAACGTTTTGCACATTACTTATGTACAAATTGTTCAAATTTTCAAATTTATTTCATAATTTTAGGAGTTATAGAAGTATACTAAACTTCCAGATTACTACAGACTGTCCTGTTTAAGACAGATTCTGTTTTTGATGCATTGATTGCTTGTTTTGATGAAACTATTGATTTCTATCAGTGGATTAAGTCATAGAAAATTTATATTACATTAGCTACAATGCAAAAACAAAATATGAATTGGTTTTCAACAGTACTTATAGTAGTGATTTGCTTTGTTATACTAACGGATCTCACAAAGTTTTTGTTAAGTTTTTGTGGATGAAGTGTTCGAAGAACGAGGAGTTACCGATGTGAGAAGAATAAAGAGAGGCAAGAGTTCAAGCTTGGGGATGCCCAAGGCACCCCAAGTAAATATTTCAAAGGATACTCAAGCATCTAAGCTTTGGGATGCCCCGGTTGGCATCCCATCTTTCTTCTTCAACAAATATCGGTATACCTCGGTTTTTGTTTTGTTCACATGATTTATGTCCTTTGTGTTTTTCTTTTTCTTTAAGGACCATGCTAGTATGAGATGTCCCTTCATCAATTTATAGAATACTTCATGTGCTTCACTTATATCTTTTAAGTACGATCTTATAGAATTACTCTTTGTTCTTCACTTAAATCTTTTGAGTATGGTTTTATAGAATGCTTCGTGTGCTTCACTTATATATTTTGAGCTTGGATATTGGTTAGTCTATGTTAATTGTAGAATGCTCCATGAACTTCCCTTATATATTTTGGAGTATGAATAATACTATCATTTAAAGTGGTTTGGAAGAGTGTCAACTTTAGGAATTAGTGATCCCACTATTTTGGAGGGTGTTGAATCCTAGTGTGATATTTATGAAAGTGGATTTGGAAGAGTGTCAACTTTGGCTAGTAATGATTCCACTATTCGAAAGAGGTTCCAATTGAGTATTAGAACAAAGTTGCTATCCATTATGCTACTAAAAATTATTATGAGGGAGGAATACATGCTTGTAGGAGTTGCAATAATATCAAGTTTCCTCTCTATGTGCTTAAAGTTTTGAAGTTATACTTGTTTTGCCTTCCTATGCTAGTTGATTGTTGTTCTTATAAATTGAGTGCTCACAAAATCCCTAGGCATAGGAAGTAGGTTATATTAAATGTGCTACTCATATTCTTCAAGATTCTCTCTTTGTGCTTCAATTCCTATCTTTTATGTGAGCATCATTGAAATCATCATGCCTAGCTAAAAGGCACTAAAGAAAAGACCTTGTTGGGAGACAACCCAATATTTACCCTTACTGTTTTTGTGTGTTTACATGATTAATCTACTGTAGTAATCATGTTTTATAGCTTTTTGTTTCAATAAAGTGCCAAGTAAGACCTTTGGGAAGACTTGGGTGAAAGTCAATGTGATCTTGCTGTAAAAAACAGAAACTTTGCGCTGACGAGATTAGCTATCATTTTTTACAGAAGAGTGCTTTTGAGTTGATTATTTTTGAAGAAGATTAATAGACAAATTCCTCACGTCCACCAATTTATTTCATAATTTTTGGAGTAGCAGAAGTATGGTTTATGTTCAGATCATTACAGACTGTTCTGTTTCTGACAGATTCTGTTTTCATTGCATAGTTTGCTTGTTTTCTAGTTTCTATGGCTTATATTCTCAATATAAATTGTAGAAATGATATGGTACAGTAGGCATTGTGTGAGAACAATTATGAACCTTGTCTTTGACAGTACCAAAGTGAATGGTTTGCTCTTTATCATACTAACCTATCTCACGAAGTTTGGTTAAGTTTTGTGTGATTGAAGTTTTCAAGCTTTGGGTGAGATATCGATATGAGGAGAATAAGGAGTGGAAAGACCCTAAGCTTGGGGATGCCCAAGGCACCCCAAGGTAATATTCAAGGAAGACTCAAGCGCCTAAGCTTGGGGATGCCCCGGAAGGCATCCCCTCTTTCGTCTTCAAAACTATCGGTATACCTTACTCGGAGCTATATTTTTATTCGTCACATGATATGTGTTTTGCTTGGAGCGTATTTTCAATTTTACTTGCTGTTTGAATAAAATCATTGGATCTGAAATATTGAATGAAAAAGAATCCTCCCATGGCTAGTTAATTATTTGACTACTCAGTGTTCTTCACTCATATCTTTTGGAGTAGTTTGTCATTTACTCATGTGCTTCACGTATATCCTATGAGTAAATGGTTGAATAAATTGAATGTCATAAACCTGAATTTATATATGTTGCATATGCTTATAACATGGGAAGTAATGACTTCGCACATAATAAGTATAGGTAGTAAACTTATTGGAAGGTAGCCAACGTAGAATTGGTCACTTGAACAATTCATGAAAGAATATTGAAGGAAGAGAGGTTTCACATATAAATACACTATCTTGGACATCTTTTATGATTGGGAGCACTCATTAAAATATGACATGCTAAAGAGTTGATGTTGGACAAGGAAGACAACATAATGGGTTATGTTTTCTTGTATCTGAAATAAAGTATATTGTCATGGATCATCCAACATGTTGAGCTTGCCTTTCCCCCTCATGCTAGCCAAATTCTTTGCACCAAGTAGAGATACTACTTGTGCTTCCAAATACCCTTAAAACCAGTTTTGCCATGAGAGTCCAGCATATCTACCTATGGATTGAGTAAGATCCTTCAAGTAAGTTGTCATCGGTGCAAGCAATAAAAATTGCTCTCTAAATATGTATGACTGATTGGTGTGGAGGAAATAAGCTTTATACGATCTTGTGATGTGGAAGAAATAAAAGCGACGAACTGCATAATAAGGGTCCATATCACAAGTGGCAATATAAAGTGAAGTTCTTTCGCATTAAGATTTTGTGCATGCAACCCTGAAAGCGCATGGCAACCTCTACTTCCCTCTGCGAAGGGCCTATCTTTTACTTTTATTTTCTACCTTATGCAAGAGTCTTGGTGATCTTCACCTTTCCTTTTTACATTTTATCCTTTGGCAAGCACAGGATGTTGGAAGGATCCTGATATATATATATATATATCTAATTGGATGTAAGTTAGCATGAGCTATTATTGTTGACATTACCCTTGAGGTAAAATGTTGGGAGGCGAAACTATAAGCCCCTGTCTTTCTCTGCGTCCGATTAAAACTCCATAACCACAAGTATTGCGTGAGTGTTAGCAATTGTGAAAGATTAAATGATAGTTGAGTATGTGGAGTTTGCTAAATCAAAGCTCTGACATAGACCCTTCCTAAAAATAAGATGAATTGCAATTGTTTGATGACTGAGAATATAGTTTGTTAGTTTCAAGAAAGTTTATAATCTATACTTTGACATGTGAATAGCTTGTTACTTGATCATGAAAAGTTTAATGAGATGAGCTATTGTTATGACATATAATGATGCTAGAAAAAGTGATTAGAATTATCATTGATCAAATTTAAGCACTTGCTAGCATTCACACTTCATAAATTATTTTTTTATCATTTACCTACTCGAGGACGAGCAGGAATTAAGCTTGGGGATGCTGATACGTCTTCAACGTATCTATAATTTATGAAGTATTCATGCTGTTATATTATCTATCTTGGATGTTTAATGGGCTTTATGATACACTTTTACATGATTTTTGGGACTAACCTATTAACCTAGAGCCCAGTGCCAGTTTTTGTTTTCTCCTTGTTTTAGAGTATCGCAGAAAATGAAAACCAAACGGAGTCCAATTGACGTGCCACTTGACGAAGATCATTTTTGGACCAGAAGAAGCCCACGGAGTACCAGAAGCAGGCCAGAAGAGTCCCGGGCTGCCCACGAGGGTGGGGGCATGCCCACCCTCCTGTGGCGCACCCCCCTGACTCGTGGACAGCCCGGAAACCCCCCTGACGTGAACTCAATGCAAAACTCTTCTATATATACCCAAACTTCCAGAAAGAAACCTAGATCGGAAGTTCCACCGCCGCAAGCCTCTGTAGCCACGAGAAGTCAATCTAGGCCCTCTCCGGCACCCTGCCGGAGGGGGCCATCATCACCGGTGGCCATGGAGGAGTATCCCGAAGGGGCCATCATCACCATGAAGGCCAAGGACCAGAAGGTGGAGGCCATGGAGGAGGAAGCACAAGGGGGAGAACCTCTCCTCCTCTCTTCCGGTGGCGCCGGAGTGCCATCGGGAGGGGAATCATCGCCATGGTGATCGTCTTCATCGACATCACCATCCTCATCTCTTTTACGCGGTCCACTCTCCCGCAACCCGCTGTAATCCCTACTTGAACATGGTGCTTTATGCCACATATTATGATCCAATGATGTGTTGCCATCCTATGATGTTTTGAGTAGATATCTTTTGTCTTTGGGTTGATTGATGATCTAGATTGGTATGAGTTGTATGTTTTACTTTAATGCTGTCCTATGGTGCCCTCCGTGTCGCGCAAGCGTGAGGGGTTCCCGATGTAGGGTGTTGCAATACATTCATGATTCGCTTATAGTGGGTTGGTGAGTGACTGAAACACAAACCCGAGTAAGGGGGTTCTTGCGTATGGGAATAAAGAGGACTTGATGCTTTAATGCTATGGTTGGGTTTTACCTTAATGATCTTTAGTAGTTGCGGATGCTTGATAGAGTTCCAATCATAAGTGCATATGATCCAAGTAGAGAAAGTATGTTAGCTTATGCCTCTCCCTCATATGAAACTGCAATAGTGATTACCGGTCTTGTTAACGATTGCCTAGGACAATTCCGCACACCGATCCACCATTATTCCACACTCGCTATTTATAATATTTAGTAATATATTCTAACTTTATGATAACAGCACCTACTTTTATGTTTTAGCTCTCCGATACCATACAAAGTTATCCTCTTCATACCCACAACATAGGTTTATTTCTCGTTGCTAGTTGGAAGCAAACGTTCGGTGTACGTAGAGTCGTATCAGTGGCAGATAGGGCTTGAGAGAATATTGATCTTACCTTTAGCTCCTTGTGGGTTCGACACTCCATACTTATCACTTCCACCTTTGGAAATTTCTACGATGAGTCCTTGCACTTGGGGATTATCAAGCTCTTTTCTGGCGCCGTTGCCGGGGAGCAATAGCGTGGGGTTGATATTCTCGTGTGTGCTTGTTTGCTTTCTTCACTAAGTAGATTTTGTTTTTAATTTTTTTTTCTGTTTAGTTGTGGGTGAAACATCCAATTTCTTTTTAAAATAATGAAAATACAAAAAAAATACTTGCCTCTCATGCATAAAAAGTTTTTGAAAAAGGGAAGTGATTGGAAGGTGATGCATTGAAGAAGTGAGGGTCGACCTTGAGCACTTGTGCTCATGCTCAAGGAAAAAATGTAGAATTTTTCATGGAAGTTTCTCTGTAAATTAATATCCCCTTGTATATATTCATTGTATTATAAAAATAATGTGCCAAGCTTTGGTTTTAGGATGATTAGATTGCTTGTTTACTATGCGCAGAACAAAAACAGAAACTTTGGATGTAGTGCGTGATTTTACATTTTTAACTAGAAAGTCAAATGGGTCTGAAACTTTTTGCACATTACTTATGTACAAATGTTTCAAATTTTCAAATTTAGTTCATAATTTTAGGAGTTACAGAAGTATACTAAACATCCAGATTACTACAGACTGTCCTGTTTAAGACAAATTCTGTTTTTGATGCATTGATTGCTTGTTTTGATGAAACTATTGATTTATATCAGTGGATTAAGCCATGGAAAAGTTATATTAAAGTAGCTACAATGCAAAAACAAAATATGAATTGGTTTGCAACAGTACTTATAGTAGTGATTTGCTTTGTTATACTAACGGATCTCACAAAGTTTTTGTTAAGTTTTTGTGGATGAAGTGTTCGAAGAACGAGGAGTTACCGATGTGAGAAGAATAAAGAGAGGCAAGAGTTCAAGATTGGGGATGCCCAAGGCACCCCAAGTAAATATTTCAAAGGATACTCAAGCATCTAAGCTTGGGGATGCCCCGGTTGGCATCCCATCTTTCTTCTTCAACAAATATCGGTATACCTCGGTTTTTGTTTTGTTCACATGATTTGTGTCCTTTGTGTTTTTCTTTTTCTTTAAGGACCATGCTAGTATGAGATGTCCCTTCATAAATTTATAGAATACTTCATGTGCTTCACTTATATCTTTTAAGTACGATCTTATAGAATTACTCTTTGTTCTTCACTTAAATCTTTTGAGTATGGTTTTATAGAATGCTTCGTGTGCTTCACTTATATATTTTGCGCTTGGATATTGGTTAGTCTATGTTAATTGTAGAATGCTCCATGAACTTCACTTATATCTTTTGGAGTATGAATAATACTATCATTTAAAGTGGATTGGAAGAGTGTCAACTTTAGCTAGTAATGATTCCACTATTTCAGAAGAGGTTCCAATTGAGTATGAGAACAAAGTTGCTATCCATTATGCTACTGAAAATTATTATTAGGGAGGAATACATGCTTGTAGGAGTTGCAATAATATCAAGTTTCCTCTCTATGTGCTTAAAGTTTTTAAGTTATACTTGTTTTGCCTTCCTATGCTAGTTGATTGTTGTTCTTATAAATTGTGTGCTCACGAAATCCCTAGGCATAGGAAGTAGGTTATATTTAAATGTGCTAGTCATATTCTTCAAGATTCTCTCTTTGTGCTTCAATTCGTATCTTTATGTGAGCATCATTGAAATCATCATGCCTAGCTAAAAGGCACTAAAGAAAAGCGCTTGTTGGGAGACAACCCAATATTTACCCTTACTGTTTTTGTGTGTTTACATGATTAAGCTACTGTAGTAATCATGTTTTATAGCTTTTTGTTTCAATAAAGTGCCAAGTAAGACCTTTGGGAAGACTTGGGTAAAGTCAATGTGATCTTGCTGTAAAAAACAGAAACTTTGCGCTGATGAGATTAGCTGTCATTTTTTACAGAAGAGTGCTTTTGAGTTGATTCTTTTTGCAGAAGATTAATAGACAAATTTCTCACGTCCACCAATTTATTTTATAATTTTTGGAGTAGCATAAGTATGGTTTATGTTCAGATCATTACAGACTGTTCGGTTTCTGACAGATTCTGTTTTCATTGCATAGTTTGCTTGTTTTCTAGTTTCTATGGCTTATATTCCTCAATATAAATAGTAGAAATGATATGGTACAGTAGGAATTGTGTGAAAACAATTATGAACCTTGTCTTTTACAGTACCAAAGTGAATGGTTTGCTCTTTATCATACTAACCTATCTCACGAAGTTACGTTAAGTTTTGTGTGATTGAAGTTTTCAAGCTTTGGGTGAGATACCGATATGAGGAGAATAAGGAGTGGAAAGACCCTAAGCTTGGGGATGCCCAAGGCACCCAAGGTAATATTCAAGGAAGACTCAAGCACCTAAGCTTGGGGATGCCCCGGAAGGCATCCCCTCTTTCGTCTTCAAAACTATCGGTATACCTTACTCGGAGCTATATTTTTATTCGTCACATGATATGTATTTTGCTTGGAGCGTATTTTCAATTTTACTTGCTGTTTGAATAAAATCATTGGATCTGAAATATTTAATGAAAAAGAATCCTCCCATGGCTAGTTAATTATTTGACTACTCAGTGTTCTTCACTTATATCTTTTGGAGTAGTTTGTCATTTACTCATGTGCTTCACGTATATCCTATGAGTAAATGGTTGAATAAATTGAATGTCATAAACCTGAATTTATATATGTTTCATATGCTTATAACATGGGGAATAATGACTTCACACATACTAAGTATAAGTAGTAAACTTATTGGAAGTTAGCAAACGTAGAATTGGTCACTTGAACAATTCATGAAAGAATATTTAAGGAAGAGAGGTTTCACATATAAATACACTATCTTGGACATATTTTTATGATTGGGAGCACTCATTAAAATATAACATGCTAAAGAGTTGATGTTGGACAAGGAACACAACGTAATGGGTTATGTTTTCTGATATCTGAAATAAAGTATATTGTCATGTATCGTCCAACATGTTGAGCTTGCCTTTCCCCCTCATGCTAGCTAAATTCTTTGCACCAAGTAGAGATACTACTTGTGCTTCCAAATACCCTTAAAACCAGTTTTTCCATGAGAGTCCACCATATCTACCTATGGATTGAGTAAGATCCTTCAAGTAAGTTGTCATCGGTGCAAGCTATAAAAATTGCTCTCTAAATATGTATGATTGATTGGTGTGGAGGAAATAAGCTTTATACGATCTTGTGATGTGGAAGAAATAAAAGCGACGGACTGCATAATAAAGGTCCTTATCACAAGTGGCAATATAAAGTGACGTTCTTTCGCATTAAGATTTTGTGCATCCAACCCAGAAAGCGCATGGCAACCTCTGCTTCCCTCTGCGAAGGGCCTATCTTTTACTTTTATCTTCTACCTTATGCAAGAGTCTTGGTGATCTTCACCTTTCCTTTTTACATTTTATCCTTTGGCAAGCACAGGATGTTGGAAGGATCCTGATATATATATATATATATATATATATATATATATATATATATATATAAAATTGGATGTAAGTTAGCATGAGCTATTATTGTTGACATTACCCTTGAGGTAAAAGGTTTGGAGGCAAAACTATAAGCCGCTATCTTTCTCTGTGTCCGATTAAAACTCCATAAGCACAAGTATTGCGTGAGTGTTAGCAATTGTGAAAGATTAAATGATAGTTGAGTATGTGGAGTTTGCTAAATCAAAGCTCTGACATAGACCCTTCCTGAAAATAAGATGAATTGCAATTGTTTGATGACTGAGAATATAGTTTGTTAGTTTCAAGAAAGTTTATGATCTATACATTGACATGTGAATAGCTTGTTACTTGATCATGAAAAGTTTAATGAGATGAGCTATTGTTATGACATATAATGATGCTAGAAAAAGTGATTAGAATTATCATTGATCAAATTTAAGCACTTGCTAGCATTCACACTTCATAAATTATTTTTTTATCATTTACCTACTCGAGGACAAGCAGGAATTAAGCTTGGGGATGCTGATACGTCTTCAACGTATCTATAATTTATGAAGTATTCATGCTGTTATATTATCTATCTTGGATGTTTAATGGGATTTATGATACACTTTTACATGATTTTTGGGACTAACCTATTAACCTAGAGCCTAGTGCCAGTTTCTGTTTTCTCCTTTGAAAGGATCGATATAGTTGACTAGAGGGGGGTTGAATAGGCAGCTAACAATTTTTAGCTTTTCTTTACCAAATTAAACTTTGCATCAAAATAGGTTGTCTAGATATGCAACTAAGTGAGCAACCTATATGATGCAATGACAACAAGCACGCAAGCAATTAAGAGATATAACATGAGTAAACTTGGGAAAGTAAAGGGACGAGATAACCAAGAGTGGAGCCGGTGAAGACGAGGATGTGTTACCGAAGTTCCTTCCTTTTGAGGGGAAGTACGTCTTCGTTGGAGCGGTGTGGAGGCACAATGCTCCCCAAGAAGCCACTAGGGCCACCGTATTCTCCTCACGCCCTCACACAATGCGAGATGCCGTGATTCCACTATTGGTGTCCTTGAAGGCGGCGACCGGACCTTTACAAACAAGGTTGGGGCAATCTCGACAACTTAATTGGAGGCTCCCAACGACACCACAAAGCTTCACCACAATGGACTATGGCTCCGCGGTGACCTCAACCGTCTAGGGTGCTCAAACACCCAAGAGTAACAAGATCCGCTAGGGATAAGTGGGGGGAATCAAATTTCTCTTGGTGGAAGTGTAGATCGAGGCCTTCTCAACCAATCCCGAGCAAATCAACAAGTTTGATTGGCTAGGGAGAGAGATTGGGCGAAAATGGAGCTTGGAGCAACAATGGAGCTTTTGGGGGAAGAGGTAGGTCAACTTTGGGGAAGAAGACCCCCTTATATAGTGGGGGGAATAATCCAACCGTTACCCCCCACTTCAGCCCCGCAGAGAACGGTACTACCGCTTGGTCAGCGGTACTACCGCTTGCCCCTATATGTGGTACTACCGCTCCCCCTCGCGGTACTGCCGCTGGGCCCAGAGCGGTACTACCGCGGTGGCAGGGCGGTACTACCGCATACGAGCGGTACTACGGCCCCCACTGCCGCGGCTAGTACCGTAATACCCGACACGAAAAAAGACCCCTCGAATCGAGGCGGTACTAGCACGAGGCCGCTGCAGTACTACCGCTGGGGGCTACCAGCGGTACTACCGCTCTGGCGCGGTACTACCGCTTATAGCACCCAAGCGGTACTACCGCTCCGGCCCGCGGTACTACCGCTGGGACCAGAGAGGGCACACTGATAAGGGGAACGAGCCCATCATAGAAGCGGAAAGGCTCGGAGGGGGGGCAAAGGAAGTGTACGTGATGATTGCGCCCTAGCCTTTCCAAAGCGGACCCCCTCTTGATAGTACGGTGATCCCTATGAAACTAGTCCACCAAACTAATTCGAAAGGACTACACCGTCTTCGCTTCAAGCTCCGAGGGGAGGGAATCGTCTTGTGCCAAAAGGATGAATCTCTGAAAACACTCAATGCACACGATTAGTCCGCAAAAGCATTGTCATCAATCACCAAAACATCTTAGGGATAAATATGCCCTTACAATCTCCCCCTTTTTGGTGGATTGATGACAATATGGGATTTGCACAACTGGGAAAAGACAAAGGACACAAGCAAACCCCAAATCTCTAAAATATAGACGGCCCCCCCTAGATGTGTGCCATCAAGATAAGTGCTTTGGACTGCACGACACACATACTAGGATCAACACTCCCCCTGTATTTTAGAGACCAACAACCTAAGCGAGATACAAGAGAGCGGGATATATAACATAATAAGCATGCAACTCATGAGATACCAAATGACTAGAGACAAAGATAAAGATATGATAAGGATAGGGTAGCATATGTCTCACACCATATGATTGGAACTAAGGTCTCACTGAACACAAAACCAAACAAAGCACAAGGTAGCAAACACAACGAAAGCACAAAGACAAAGACACACTGGCAACACAACGACACGCAAAACAACGACGCAAATCCCTAAACTCTCTCCCCCTTTGGCATCGAGACACCAAAAGGGGCAAAGAGCTAACCTACGGCTCCAGGTGAGAGCATGCTGAGGATCTCGAACATCAGGACTCTGCGTGATCATCTGCACCGCCGTCCTCGGCCGGAAACTGCTCGGCATCTGAATCGGTCCACGGACAGTGCTGCTGGATCCACTCCTCCTCCTCAGTAATCTGACCCTCAGAGCCGCTGGTGACTGTCGCACCCAACTGACGCATAAGCTCCTTGTGACGTCCCCTTGCCTTCTTCTCAGCCACATGAGTCATGTACTGACGTGAGACTCCATGCAGAACAGCTTCTTCATCTTGTGTTTGAGCTTCTTTGCCCAAGAGGGCTCTGCCACAGAGGGCTCTGTCCCAGAAGGCACATAATCCTCATCGTCATCATCGGCATCAGCCTCGCCCTCGGTCTCCATGGCAGCAGCAGAAGATGGAACTCAAGATCTAGGATTGCCCCAATTATCCTTCTTCCGCAGACGCTTGATCTCATGAGAAACCAACTCTCCAGTTTCCAGCTGCTCCTCAGGATAGGTACGTCTCCAGGCCTTCTCAATGAGCAACATAATGAACGGACCATAAATCGGGCACTTGCGCTCAGAAATAGCAGCAAGAAGTTCAGACCACATGACATGAGAGATGTCCAGGGACTCGCCAGTGTTTGCTTCCTTCTCACGCTGGCAGAAGAGAAGCATGTCCACGAGATAATAGTGTACCATGTCCAGATTCCCGATACGAGGGAAGAGAGTCTCGTGGAAGATACGGTGAAGGATGTCCAGATAGGCAGACAACTCATAGGTTTCCTTCCTGGTCTCAGGGTTGACCTTTCGAGTACAATAGGGCCAGAGGGCTTGCTTGTGAGTGGAGGTAACATTCTGGTGAGGACGAAAACCGACTGGAGTCTCGAGCCCTTGATCTTCCACCTCAAGCAACCCCATGAAGGCCTGCCACTTGACAGCTAGCAACTTCCCATTAGTCATCCAAGTCAGAGTCCTGTCTTCATCAGTTCCTAGGTGGACAGTGGCAAAGAACTGAGCCAACAAATCTGCATCAAAGTCCTTGTTGAACTGCATGATCCTGAGAATGTTCAACCGAGAGCACATCTGAAGGGCATCACCAAAGTACTCAGGGTCCTTCTCCATAGCATCCGTGTTGATGGAATGAACATTGACAAAGAGGTTCTTCTTAGCCTTGATCACATCAAAGTAGGTGGCATAGTGAAACCGGTTCCAGAACGGGCGATTGACAAGGTTGGGTTCTTGGTCTTCCTCATATGGGTTGCGGCGACGCCTGTCCCAGAATTCCTTGCTAGACATCTCAGTCACCTTCTTGCCACTTGGCTTTGGCCGGTTGGCAGTCTTCTTCTTGAGAGGAAGCACCCACTGGCGGCGGTGGAGCACTGGAAGAACCACCTGCAGTCTCAGATGAGCGGTACCGCTTTGACGTTGAACGCCCGGGGTTGACACGGCGGACTTGCTGCTCAGGATGTTCATCACCTGGAACCAAACACACGGACACACGGAACAACCAGAAGGAACGATCAAAACCAAATACACACAACAAATATGGATCAACATGTGGTAGGAAACGATGGAACTGGGCATCCGGCGGTAGTACCGTGCCCGCACAGCGGCAGTACCGCACCAGCGGTAGTACCGTGCCTCCACAGCGGCAGTACCGCTCCAGCGGTAGTACCGCGCCAGATGGGTGGTAGTACCGCCCGAGACGGGGCACGGAGGATCCCTACTGCCGTGGTCAGATCTGGCACTACCGGGGATGCCAAATTCAAAAATAAACCTACCAAACATCAATCCAAAGAGTCTAGTTGCCTTCTCCAACCTACTCAAGCCTAGATTTGGCCAAAAATCTAGAGATGCAACCACTATTGCCCCTAAAACGCGAGATCTGAAAACTAGACAAGAAGAGAAGAGGAATGGGGGCAATACCGGCATCCATGGCAAGAGGACGAGGTGGTGATCGACTCCACCGAAGGAAATGGAAAGGAACGGTCTGGAGACGGAGGGCCGCCGGAGCCCTCCCGCGGCGAGATGGCGCTGGAGAGAGAGGAAGAGGAACCAGGGGACGAAGCAAATGGGTATGGGGGGAGGAAACCACCCCTGCCCACGACTTAACCCCCTGGCCCCGTCCCTCAGCGGTAGTACCGTGGTGATGGGCAGTAGTACCGCTTAGCCACATAAGCGGTAGTACCGCTCCGTATAGCGGAAGTACCGCTCCAGCGGTAGTACCGCACCTTCACAACGGTAGTACCGCCCAGCGCAACTCAAAACAAGACTCAACACCTATGGCACAAAACGAAAGATGGGAAACGACGGCAAGAAGACCAACAAGAGCACCAGCAAGAGAACAAGAACCACACGCCTCTACACGAGAGGGCGGTGGCCGAGGCCACCTATGTTTGAGTCAATTGGTATGGCACCGCAAAGAATTATCCTTGGGCCCATGACCAACGCTCGTCTTTGAAGCACAAGTACCATAAAAAATGGCTAATGTGGAAGAGTGAGATTAGTTTATGCATTATGGGGGGAGGAAGAGTTCATTGAGAGAACAACACTCCCCCTAAGTCCATGCCTACACCTAGACAAGAATGCATGATGAATGTGAGGGATGTGCAAAGGTTCAAACCACATTGCTCGAATCAATGATATTTAGCTCATGCCTTAACTCGCGAAATCTTGCTTCATCCAATGGCTTCGTGAAAATATCTGCAAGGTTATCATGAGTGTTGACATAGTTGAGCTCAATCTCCCCTCGCCTAATATGATCCCGGATGAAGTGATACCGAATCTCAATATGCTTTGTCTTGAAGTGTTGCACCGGGTTGAGAGAAATCTTGATGGCACTTTCATTGTCACACCAAAGAGGCACTTTGTCACAAATGACACCGTAATCCTTTAAAGTTTGCCTCATCCATAAGAGTTGTGCACAACAACTCCCGGCCGCCACATACTCCGCTTCGGTGGACGAGAGAGACACACAACTTTGCTTTTTAGAAGACCAACTTACCAAAGAGCAACCAAGAAATTGGCACCCTCCGGAAGTGGACTTCCTATCCACTTTGTCTCCCGCCCAATCGGAGTCCGAATAACCTACAAGCTTGAAGTTTGCTCCTCTTGGGTACCATAAGCCAAAGTTTGGGGTATGAGCCAAATATCGAAAGATTCGCTTGACCGCCACAAAGTGGCTTTCCTTAGGTGCGGCTTGAAACCGTGCACAAATTCCCACACTCAACATGATATCCGGTCTAGATGCACAAAGGTAAAGCAAGGATCCAATCATGGAGCGATATACCTTTTGATCCACCGCTTTACCATTGGGATCAATGTCAAGTTGGCACTTGGTGGGCATTGGAGTGGAAGCCGGCTTGACATCACTTAGCTTGAATCTCTTTAGCATGTCTTGAGTGTATTTGGCTTGGTTGATGAAGGTTCCTTCTCTTCTTTGTTTGATTTCGAATCCGAGAAAGAACTTCAACTCTCCCATCATAGACATCTTGAACTTTGAGGTCATGAGAGCGGCAAATTCTTCATTGAAGGCTTTGTTAGGGGAACCAAAAATAATATCATCAACATATAGTTGGCACACAAACAACTCCCCTTTGACCTTCTTAGTAAAAAGAGTGGGGTCGATTTTCCCGATTTCGAATCCACGATCTTGTAACAACTCCGTAAGATGCTCATACCACGCACGTGGGGCTTGTTTAAGGCCATAGAGCGCCTTGTGGAGTTGATACACATGATCGGGGAAATAGGGATCTTCGAACCCGGGGGGTTGTTTGACATACACCAACTCATTTATGGGACCATTAAGAAAAGCACTCTTCACATCCATTTGTTGCAACGTGAAATTATGATGAGAAGCATAAGCAATCAACAAACGAATAGATTCAAGGCGAGCGACGGGGGCAAAGGTTTCACCGTAGTCGATACCCTCGACTTGGGAGTAGCCTTGTGCCACCAAACGAGCCTTGTTGCGAACAATGATCCCATGAGCATCTTGCTTGTTCTTGAATATCCACTTGGTTCCAATGACATTATGGTTCCCGGTTGGCCTTGGCACTAACTTCCACACTTGGTTATGTTCGAAGTTGTTGAGTTCTTCATGCATGGCATTGAGCCAATCCGGGTCCTCGAGCGCTTCATAAACCTTTTGGGGTTCGACACAAGAAACAAACGCATGATGTTCACAATAGTTTGCTAATTGTCTACGAGTGCTTACCCCCTTTCTTAGGGTTCCAACCACATTCTCCATGAGATGACCTTTGGTGGTGAGCTTGGAAGCGATCTTAGCGGCACGACGCTCCAATTCCTCCTCGGAAGTGAAACGAGGAGGGGTTACTTGATCATCTTGAGCGTCGTCTTGAGCTTGTTCTTGATCTTGAACTTGCTCGAGGGGGAGAACTTGCCTTGGGCATCATTTGGTGGATCACCACCATCTTGAGGTTGATCTTGCCCTTGATCTTGTTCATGAGGTTGAGGGCCTTCACTTTGTTCTTCGGAAGCGTGTGGGTCTTGGGTTGGTGATGGCTCCACTTGAGTGGAGCATTGTCCTTCTCCTTCGGCCACAAGGGGTTCCTCAATGGGTAGGATATAACCAACACCCATTCTTCTTATGGCTTGGGGAGGAATTTCATCACCTACATCACAAGTACCACTTTGCTCCACTTGGGAGCCGTTATTCTCATCAAACTCCACGTTACACGTCTCCTCAATAAGTCCCGTGGACTTATTGAGAACACGGTAAGCATGGGAGTTTGTAGCATAACCAACAAATATGCCCTCATGAGCTCTAGTCTCAAATTTAGACAAACGAACACCTTTCTTGAGAATGAAACACTTACACCCGAACACCCGAAAGTACTTGAGGTTGGGCTTGTTACCGGTGAGTATCTCATATGGAGTCTTGTTCAAGCCTTTGCGGAGATAGAGCCGATTTGAAGCATGACACGCGGTGTTGATGGCTTCGGCCCAAAAGTTGTATGGAGACTTGAACTCCGCCATCATGGTCCTTGCCGCATCCATCAACGTCCGGTTCTTCCTCTCCGCAACACCATTTTGTTGAGGGGTGTAAGGTGCGGAATATTGATGCTTGATCCCCTCATCACTAAGAAACTCATCCAAGGTGTAGTTCTTGAACTCGGTGCCGTTGTCACTTCTTATTGTCAAGATCTTTGCATTGTGTTGACGTTGGGCTTCATTTGCAAAGTCAATGACGGTTTGTTGGGTCTCACTCTTCCTCTTGAAGAAATACACCCAAGTGTATCTTGAATAGTCATCCACAATTACCAAGCAATACTTTCTACCCCCAAGACTATCAAAGGATGGAGGCCCAAAGAGATCCAAATGAAGGAGCTCCAAAGGCCTCTTCGAGTAAATGAGAGTCGTGGGAGGGTGAGCCTTCTCATGAAGCTTTCCTTCGATACAAGCACTGCAAGCACGATCTTTAGCAAAACTAACGTTCGTTAGTCCACGGACATGGTCCCCCTTGAGAAGACTTTGCAAAGATCTCATATTGACATGGGCTAAACGGCGATGCCAAAGCCATCCCACGTCAACTTTAGCCATTAGGCATGTCGCGGTCTTAGTGGGTCGCTCCGAAAAGTTAATCACATAGAGACCGTTCTCGACATGCCCAACAAAGGCTACTTTAAGAGTCTTGCTCCACAAGAGGGCCACGGTATCAATATCAAAGAAAGTGGCAAAGCCCATGGTAGCAAGTTGACGAACGGAAAGTAAATTGTATGCAAGGGACTCAACTAGCATGACCTTCTCGATCGTGAGATCATGAGAAATGACAACTTTGCCGAGTCCCAATACCTTAGAAGACGAGGCATCACCCCACTCGACATTGGTGGGCATAGATGGAATCTTGTGCACGTCCACCACCAAGTCCTTGCTTCCGGTCATATGATTTGTAGCTCCACTATCGAGCAACCATGATCCCCCACCGGAAGCAAACACCTACAAGAGATCAATGCTTGGTTTTAGGTACCCATTTTGTAATGGGTCCTTTGATGTTAGTAACAAGGGTCTTAGGAACCCAAATGGACCATTCAATATACTCATGAGGAGAACCAACAAATTTGGCATAAACATGCCCATCACTTGCACGGCATAACACATAAGAAGGATTAAAGTCGCCGGCTTTGTTGGATGGGGTGGTATTGCCCTTCTTGACACCGTCACCCTTCGCATTGTTCTTCTTCTCCTTGGAAGTACCCTCTCCCTCCTTCACAAAAGTTTGCTTGAGAGGAGGAGGTCGTTTGGTCTTGTCATTCTTCTTCTTGTTCTTGGGCTTGGGTGCGAACCCAATCCCCTCCTTGGCCACAACTTCCTTTTGGTTTCTCAAAAGGTCGTTGAGGTTCTTCTCACCTTGTATGCATGACACAAGGCCTTTCTCAAGTTGCTCCTTCAACTTAGCATTCTCCTCAACAAGATGCACATGCTCACAACAAGGGTTAGTAGCATTTGCATTATCAATTAACACCATATGAGGAAAGGTGGCTTTCTCCTTAGTTAGCTTTACTTGAGTTGATCATGAGACTCCTTGAGGCTAGCATGAACGCCCTTCAAGACTTTGTGAGCCTTGTCGAGAATGTCAAACTCCTCTTTAAGTCTAGCAAGATCAACCCCAAGTTTTGCCTTCTCGGAGTTTAGCACACGAGACACAACAAGAGCATGATCAAGATCTTTCTTTAACTTAGCATGATCATCGTTGTATGACTCCTCAAGAGCCAAACGAAGACCACGCTCTTCGTCAAGAGCATTGGAAAGATCCGAAATCTCATCGGCATAGTCACGACTATGCCCCTCCATCTTAGAGATGGTATCTTCGTGAGCCTCGATCATGTCATTGGCTTCACCAAGTTGTTCCAAGAGAGCAACGAAGTGCTTCTTGGATTTACCCTTGAGTTTACCCATAAAGGTCTCAAACTCATTTTCCTCCACATTTGTCCCCTCATGTTCATCAATGCTATCCGTCGAAGAAGGATGATTAATGATGGTAGTTTTGATGTTGGAGGTTACCTTATTGGTGGCTTTAGCCATGAGGCACTTGGCGGTGATGTTCTCATTGGGTGAGTCGAAGAGAGACATCCGTGGAGTCTTCGCAATGGCAACGGAGGCCATGGCAACCGACTCACCATCTTCATCATCGTCATCATCCTCGTTGTACTCTTCTTGTACCACTAATGCCTTGGGAGGAGTCTTCTTGGTGAAGTTGCTCTTGTTGGGGAACGACTTGGCCTTGTCCTTTCTAATGAGCTTGCCACCATTGTCTTCCCTCTTCTCGTAAGGGCACTCCGCAACAAAGTGGCTCACATTGCCACAATTGAAGCAAGTTCTCACTCGTTGCTTGCCCTTTGCGCCACTTGAATTGCTCTTGTTGAATTTGGCCTTGTGTTCTTCTTGCTCCAAAATTGCCTTGAAGCAAGAGCCATGTGTTCATGATAGGCATACTTCGTATCTTCGAGGTTGCCCTCCTCTTCTTCCTCTTCATCCTCTTCCTCCATACTAACCTTGGCCTTTAGAGCAAGGTTGGGCTTCTTTACTCTTTGAGAGCGAAGAACCGCATTGTCGGCGGTCTTGTCCAAGATGCTCATAGCAACAAACTCATCCAACACTTCACTTGATGACAAGGTGTGGAAGTCCGGCCTTTGACGAATTACGGAGGACATGGCTTTGTGGTAGGGCATCATTGCCTTGAGGAATTTGCGCTTGATCCAATTGTCATCCATGTCCTTACTTCCATGATCTCGGAGAGAGACCGCGAGTTTGGTTACTCTCCGAAACAGCTCACGAGGTTCTTCATCTTCTTTCATTGCAAACTCGTCGGCTTCATCTTGCACCACTTCATAGTTGGAGCGTTGAATGCTTGCGCTTCCCCGATAGAGGGAAACAACTTGGAGCCAAGCATCTTTGGCCACGGTGTAAGGTCGGAGATGAGGAAGATCTTCGGGTGGGATTGCTTCTTGGATGATGAAGAGAGCATTCTCATTGAATTGATGATCCACAACGTCTCTAGGAGTGAAGTTACTTCGGTCATGCGGATAGAAACCTTCTTCAATGATTCTCCAAAGGTTAGTGTTCACATGATTTAAATGACACTTAAAACGATAGACCCAAGAATCAAAATCTACATTCTTCTCAATCTTAGGAGCCGGGTCGACATGATTCAAATGAGTGGAAGGGAGCGGTCCACCATAGACAGGTGGAGGTTCCACATGGGCAAAGAAGCCGGTGCCCTTTTTACCACTAGAAGAAGGAGCTTTCTCGCTAGTAGCTTCGCCTTTGTCGGAGGTAGCATCCGTCACCTTGTTGGCGGGATCACCCACTTTCAACGGTGCGGTGGAAAGCTTAAGCCCTTCTAAGTATTTATTAAACATGCTTTCGACCTCGGTAGTCATGGAGGTTTTCAATGTGTCCAACGCCACATTTAATTCCTCACGAGAGACCGCGGATCCCCCATCTCCCGTAGACGAGACCGGATTCACACCGGAGTGCTCCTCCACACCGTCTACGATGTCAACCATACTCTTCAGACGGTAAAGTCCTTAAAAAGAGATGAGGCTCTGATACCAATTGAAAGGATCGATATAGTTGACTAGAGGGGGGGTGAATAGGCAGCTAACAATTTTTAGCTTTTCTTTACCAAATTAAACTTTGCATCAAAATAGGTTGTCTAGATATGCAACTAAGTGAGCAACCTATATGATGCAATGACAACAAGCACGCAAGCAATTAAGAGATATAACACGAGTAAACTTGTGAAAGTAAAGGGACGAGATAACCAAGAGTGGAGCCGATGAAGACGAGGATGTGTTACCGAAGTTCCTTCCTTTTGAGGGGAAGTACGTCTCCGTTGGAGCGGTGTGGAGGCACAATGCTCCCCAAGAAGCCACTAGGGCCACCGTATTCTCCTCACGCCCTCACACAATGCGAGATGCCGTGATTCCACTATTGGTGCCCTTGAAGGCGGCGACCGGACCTTTACAAACAAGGTTGGGGCAATCTCCACAACTTAATTGGAGGCTCCCAACGACAGCACAAAGCTTCACCACAATGGACTATGGCTCCGCGGTGACCTCAACCGTCTAGGGTGCTCAAACACCCAAGAGTAACAAGATCCGCTAGGGATAAGTGGGGGGAATCAAATTTCTCTTGGTGGAAGTGTAGATCGGGGCCTTCTCAACCAATCCCGAGCAAATCAACAAGTTTGATTGGCTAGGGAGAGAGATCGGGCGAAAATGGAGCTTGGAGCAACAATGGAGCTTTTGGGGGAAGAGGTAGGTCAACTTTGGGGAAGAAGACCCCCTTATATAGTGGGGGGAACAATCCAACCGTTACCCCGCACTTCAGCCCCGCAGAGAGTGGTACTACCGCTTGGCCAGCGGTTCTACCGCTTGCCCCTATAAGCGGTACTACCGCTCCCCCTCGCGGTACTGCCGCTGGGCCCAGAGCGGTACTACCGCGGTGGCAGGGCGGTACTACCGCATACAAGCGGTACTATGGCCCCCACTGCCGCGGCTAGTACCATAAAACCCGACACGAAAAAAGACCCCTTGAATCGAGGCGGTACTAGCACGAGACCGCAGCGGTACTACGACTGGGGGCTACCAGCGGTACTACCGCTCTGGCGCGGTACTACCGCTTATAGCACCCAAGCGGTACTACCGCTCCGGCCTGCGGTACTACCGCTGGGACCAGAGAGGGCACACTGATAAGGGGAACGAGCCCATCATAGAAGCGGAAAGGCTCGGAGGGGGGGCAAAGGAAGTGTACGTGATGATTCCGCCCTAGCCTTTCCAAAGCGGACCCCCTCTTGATAGTACGGTGATCCCTATGAAACTAGTCCACCAAACTAATTCGAAAGGACTACACCGTCTTCGCTTCAACCTCCGAGGGGAGGGAATCGTCTTGTGCCAAAAGGATGAATCTCCGAAAACACTCAATGCACACGATTAGTGCGCAAAAGCATTGTCATCAATCACCAAAACATCTTAGGGACAAATATGCCCTTACATCCTTGTTTAAGAGTATCGCAGAAAAGGAAAACCAAACGGAGTCCAATTGACGTGCCACTTGACGAAGATCATTTTTGGACCAGAAGAAGCCCACGGAGTACCAGAAGCAGGCCAGAAGAGTCCCGGGCTGCCCACGAGGGTGGGGGGCGCGCCCCCTGCCTCGTGGACAGCTCGGAAACCCCCGTGACGTGAAATCAACGCAGAACTCTTCTATATATACCCAAACTTCCAGAAAGAAACCTAGATCGGAAGTTCCGCCGCCGCAAGCCTCTGTAGCCACGAGAAGTCAATCTAGGCCTTCTCCGGCACCTTGCCGGAGGGGGCCATCATCACCGGTGGCCATGGAGGAGTATCCCGGAGGGGCCATCATCACCATGAAGGCCAAGGACCAGAGGGTGGAGGCCATGGAGGAGGAAGCACAAGGGGGAGAACCTCTCCTCCTCTCTTCCGGTGGCGCCGGAGTGCCATCGGGAGGGGAATCATCGCCATGGTGATCGTCTTCATCGACATCACCATCCTCATCTCTTTTACGCGGTCCACTCTCCCGCACCCCACTGTAATCCCTACTTCAACATGGTGCTTTATGCCACATATTATGATCCAATGATGTGTTGCCATCCTATGATGTTTTGAGTAGATATGTTTTGTCTTTGGGTTGATTGATGATCTAGATTGGTATGAGTTGTATGTTTTACTTTCATGCTGTCCTATCGTGCCCTCCGTGTCGCGCAAGCGTGAGGGGTTCCCGCTGTAGGGTGTTGCAATACGTTCATGATTCACTTATAGTGGGTTGGTGAGTGACTGAAACACAAACCCGAGTAAGGGGGTTGTTGCGTATGGGAATAAAGAGGACTTGATGCTATAATGCTATGGTTGGGTTTTACCTTAATGATCTTTAGTAGTCGCGGATGCTTGCTAGAGTTCCAATCATAAGTGCATATGATCCAAGTAGAGAAAGTATGTTAGCTTATGCCTCTCCCTCATATGAAACTGCAATAGTGATTACCGGTCTTGTTAACGATTGCCTAGGACAATTCCGCACACCGATCCACCATTATTCCACACTTGCTATTTATAATATTTAGTAATATATTCTAACTTTATGATAACAGCACCTACTTTTATGTTTTAGCTCTCCGATACCATACAAAGTTATCCTCTTCATACCCACAACATAGGTTTATTTCTCGTTGCTAGTTGGAAGCAAACGTTCGGTGTACGTAGAGTCGTATCAGTGGCAGATAGGGCTTGAGAGAATATTGATCTTACCTTTAGCTCCTTGTGGGTTTGACACTCCATACTTATCACTTCCACCTTTGGAAATTGCTACGATGATTCCTTGCACTTGGGGATTATCAGGGTTTATTTCATATTGCATGAGTTTATCCCTCTACATCATGTCATCTTGCTTAAAGCGTTACTCTGTTCTTATGAACTTAATACTCTAGATGCATGCTGGATAGCGGTCGATGTGTGGAGTAATAGTAGTAGATGCAGGCAGGAGTCGGTCTACTTGTCACGGACGTGATGCCTATATACATGATCATACCTAGATATTCTCATAACTATGCTTAGTTCTGTCAATTGCTCAACAGTAATTTGTTCACCCACCGTAATACTTATGCTCTCGAGAGAAGCCACTAGTGAAACCTATGGCCCCCGGATCTATTTTCCATCATATTAATCTTCCACTACTTAGTTATTTCTTTTGTCTTTTATTTTACTTTGCATCTTTATCATAAAAATACCAAAAATATTATCCTATCATATCTATCAGATCTCACTCTCGTAAGTGACCGTTGAGGGATTGACAACCCCTTTATCGCGTTGGTTGCGAGGTTCTTATTTGTTTGTGTAGGTGTGAGGGACTCGTGCGTGATCTCCTACTGGATTGATACCTTGGTTCTCAAAAACCGAGGGAAATACTTATGCTACTTTACTGCATCACCCTTTCCTCTTCAAGGGAAAACCAACGCAGTGCTCAAGAGGTAGCAAGAAGGATTTCTAGCGCCGTTGCCGGGGAGATTCAGGCCAAGTCAAGTCAAGACATACCAAGTACCCATCACAAATTCTTATCCCTCGCATTACATTATTTGCCATTTGCCTCTCGTTTTCCTATCCCCCACTTCACCCTTGCCGTTTTGTTCGCCTCTTTTCTATTCATCTTTTCGTTTGCCTTGATGTCTTACTTGGCTCGTTTCCTTATTTGGTTGGTATAGTTGAGTATTTATTCCTAAACAGAGAACCTAAGATCTATGGATCCTCATCCGCTTGCTAATCTTTTTAAAAGATCCAATTATGATGAACCAACTCCTAGGGATTTGAGTGCACTAGATTATCTTTATGAGGTTTTGCTTGAAATTCGTGAATCTAAAATTGTGATGAAGAAATTTATGAAGAGATTCACGATAGCTCCTTGAATAAAAAGCATGATTGCAATGATTCTACTATAAATTCTCTTGATGTCAATTGTGCTAATATTATGCAAAACCCTAAGCTTGGGGATGCTAGTTTTGCTATGTTTACCACTTGTTGCAATGATCATGATTGGGCTGATGCTTCTTATGATATTGAAAATTTATTTAAGCCTCATGATGAATATGAGATCGATAATAGTGTTTGCAATATTATTGAAGGTGGGTTTGGAAGAGTGTCAACTTTAGATCCCACATATTTGGAGAATGTTCAATCTTATGAAGTTTTTGATAAAAGTGGGTTTGGAGAGGTCATGACTTTAGTTAATGTTAATCCCACTATTTTGGAAGAGTGTCAACTATGCATACATGTGGATCATATTAAGAATATGTTTTGTGATAGCTATATTATTGAATTTGCCTATGATCCTACATGTAATTATTATGAGAGAGGAAAATATGGTTGTAGAAATTTTCATGTTACTAAATTACCTCTCGTTATGTTGAGATTGCCATTATTTCTTTCCGCTTCCTTGCATATGCTAGTTTTTGCTTGCCTTGATAATTTATTTGCCTATAATATGCCTATGCATAGGAAGTATGTTAGACTTAGATGTGTTTGTCACGTGTTTTATGATGCTCTATTTGTGCTTCAATTCTTATTTTTTATGTGAGCATCATTGAAACCTCAATGCCTAGCTAAAAAGGCTTTAAAGAAAAGCGCTTGTTGGGAGACAACCCAATATTTATCCTTGCTGTTTAGCAATAAATATTTGATCTAGCCTCTTGTTAGACTTGTTTTTATTTTTTAGTTAGTGTTTGTGCCAAGTTAAACCTATAGGATCTTCTTGGATGATAGTTATTTGATCTTGCTGAAAATTCCAGAAACTTTCTGTTCACAAAAACAATTGTTAAAAATAACCAGAATGTGATAAAATATTGATTCCAATTGCTGCTGATCAATAAACAAATTGTCTAGGTCGTCCTATTTTGGCTGAAGTTTTTGAGTTCCAGAAGTTTGTGTTAGTTACAGATTACTACAGACTGTTCTGTTTTTCGTGTGTTGTTTGCTTATTTTGATGAATCTATGGCTAATAAAATAGTTTATAAACTATAGAGAAGTTGGAATATAGAAGGTTTAACACTAATATAAATAAAGAATGAGTTCATTACAGTACCTTGAAGTGGTGTTTTGTTTTCTTTCGCTAACGGAGCTCATGGGATTTTCTGTTAAGTTTTGTGTTGTGAAGTTTTCAAGTTTTGGGTAAAAGATTTGATGGATTATGGAACAAGGAGTGGCAAGAGCCTAAGCTTTGGGATGCCCATGGCGCCCCAAGATAATCTAAGGACACCAAAAATCCAAAGCTTGGGGATGCCCCGGAAGGCATCCCCTCTTTCGTCTACTTCCATCGGTAACTTTACTTGGAGCTATATTTTTATTCACCACATGATATGTGTTTTGCTTGGAGCGTCTTGTATGATTTGAGTATTTATTTTTTAGTTTGCCACAATCATCCTTGCTGTACACACCTTTTGAGAGAGACACACATGATTCAGAATTTATTAGAATACTCTATGTGCTTCACTTATATCTTTTGAGCTATATAGTTTTTGCTCTAGTGCTTCACTTATATCTTTTAAAGCACGGCGGTGGTTTTGTTTTATAGAAACTATTGTTCTCTCATGCTTCACTTATATTATTTTGAGAGTCCTACAAAACAGCATGGTAATTTGCTTAAATTGAAAAATTAGTCCTAAAAGTAATAGGCATCCAAGACTAGTAATTTTTTTTCTTATGAGTGTGTTGAATACTATGAGAAGTTTGATGCTTGATAATTGTTTTGAGATATGAAGATGGTGATATTAGAGTCATGCTAGTTGAGTAGTTGTGGATTTGTGGAATACTTGTGTTAAAGTTTGTGATTCCCGTAGCATGCACATATGGTGAACCGTTATGTGATGAAGTCGGAGCATGATTTATTTATTGATTGCCTTCCTTATGAGTGGCGGTTGGGGACGAGCGATGGTATTTTCCTACCAATCTGTCCCCCTAGGAGCATGAGTGTAATACTTTGCTTTGATAACTTGTAGTTTTTTGCAATAAGTATATGAGTTCTTTATGACTAATGTTTAGTCCATGGATTATACGCACTCTCTTCCTTCCACCATTGCTAGCCTCTCTAATACCGCACACTTTTCGCCGGTATCATACACCCACCATATACCCTCCTCAAAACAGCCACCATACCTACATATCATGGCATTTCCATAGCCATTCCGAGATATATTGCCATGCAACTTACCACCGTTCCGTTTACTATGACACGCTTCATCATTGTCATATTGCTTTGCATGATCATGTAGTTGACATCGTATTTGTGGCAAAGCCACCATTCATAATTCTTTCATACATGTCACTCTTGATTCATTGCATATCCCGGTACATCGCCGGAGGCATCATATAGAGTCATATTTTGTTCTAAGCTTCGAGTTGTAAATCCTTGAGTTGTAAAGTAAATAAAAGTGTGATGATCATCATTATTAGAGCATTGTCCCAAGTGAGGAAATGATGATGGAGACTATGATTCCCCCACAAGTCGGGATGAGACTCCGGACAAAAAAAGAGGCCATAAAAAGAGAGAGAGAAAAGTCCCAAATAAACAAAAATGAGAGAAAAAGAGAGAAGGGACAATGCTACTATCCTTTTACCACACTTGTGCTTCAAAGTAGCACCATGATCTTCATGATAGAGAGTCTCTTATGATATCACTTTCATATACTAGTGGGAATTTTTCATTATAGAACTTGGCTTGTATATTCCAATGATGGGCTTCCTCAAAATGCCCTAGGTCTTCGTGAGCAAGCGAGTTGGATGCACACCCACTTAGTTTCTTTTGTTCAGCTTTCATATACTTATAGCTCTACTGCATCCGTTGCATGGCAATCCCTACTCACTCACATTGATATCTATTAACGGGCATCTCCATAGCCCGTTGATACACCTAGTTGATGTGAGACTATCTTCTCCCTTTTTGTCTTCTCCACAACCACCATTCTATTCCACATATAGTGCTATATCCATGGCTCACGCTCATGTATTGCGTGAAGATTGAAAAATTTTGAGAACATCAAAAGTATGAAACAATTGCTTGGCTTGTCATCGGGGTTGTGCATGATTTAAATATTTTGTGTGGTGAAGATAGAGCATAGCCAGACTATATGATTTTGTAGGGATAACTTTCTTTGGCCATGTTATTTTGAGAAGACATAATTGCTTAGTTAGTATGCTTGAAGTATTATTATTTTTACGTCAATATTAAACTTTTGTCTTGAATCTTTCGGATCTGAATATTCATACCACAATTAAGAGAATTACATTTAAAATTATGCTAAGTAAGCATTCCACATCAAAAATTCTGTTTTTATCATTTACCTATTCGAGGACGAGCAGGAATTAAGCTTGGGGATGCTTGATACGTCTCCAACGTATCTATAATTTTTGATTGTTCCATGCTATATTATATTCTGTTTTGGATGATTAACGGGGTTTATTATACACTTTTATATTATTTCTGGGACTAACCTATTAACCGGAGGCCCAGCCCGAATTGCTGTTTTTTTGCCTATTTCAGAGTTTCGTAGAAAAAGAATATCAAACGGAGTCCAAACGGAATGAAACCTTCGGGAACGTGATTTTCGGAACAAACGTGATCCAGAGGACTTGGACCCTACGTCAAGAAAGCAAACAGGAAGGCACAAGGTAGGGGGCGCGCCCTCCACCCTCGTGGGCCCCATGTTGCTCCACCGACGTACTTCTTCCTCCTATATATACCTACGTATCCCCAAACTATCAGTTACGGAGCCAAAAACCTAATTCCACCGCCGCAACCTTCTGTACCCGTGAGATCCCATCTTGGGGCCTTTTCCGACGCTCTGCCGGAGGGGCATTGATCATGGAGGGCTTCTACATCAACACCAGAGCCTCTCCGATGATGTGTGAGTAGTTTACCTCAGACCTTCGGGTCCATAGTTATTAGCTAGATGGCTTCTTCTCTCTTTTTGGATCTCAATACAATGTTCTCCCCCTCTCTCATGGAGATCTATTCGATGTAATCTTCTTTTGCGGTGTGTTTGTTGAGACCGATGAATTGTGGGTTTATGATCAAGTTTATCTATGAACAATATTTGAATCTTCTCTGAATTCTTTTATGTATGATTGGTTATCTTTGCAAGTCTCTTCGAATTATCAGTTTGGTTTGGCCTACTAGATTGATCTTTCTTGCAATGGGAGAAGTGCTTAGCTTTGGTTCAATCTTGCGGTGTCCTTTCCCAGTGACAGTAGAGGCAGCAAGGCACGTATTGTATTGTTGCCATCGAGGATAACAGGATGGGGTTTATTTCATATTGCATGAGTTTATCCCTCTACATCATGTCATCTTGCTTAAAGCGTTACTCTGTTCTTATGAACTTAATACTCTAGATGCATGCTGGATAGCGGTCGATGTGTGGAGTAATAGTAGTAGATGCAGGCAGGAGTCGGTCTACTTGTCGCGGACGTGATGCCTATATACATGATCATACCTAGATATTCTCATAACTATGCTTAGTTCTGTCAAGTGCTCAACAGTAATTTGTTCACCCACCGTATACTTATGCTCTCGAGAGAAGCCACTAGTGAAACCTATGGCCCCCGGGTCTATTTTCCTTTATATTAATCTTCCACTACTTAGTTATTTCTTTTGTCTTTTATTTTACTTTGCATCTTTATCATAAAAATACCAAAAATATTATCTTATCATATATATCAGATCTCACTCTCGTAAGTGACCGTTGAGGGATTGACAACCCCTTTATCGCATTGGTTGCGAGGTTCTTATTTGTTTGTGTAGGTGTGAGGGACTCGTGCGTGATCTCCTAATGGATTGATACCTTGGTTCTGAAAAACTGAGGGAAATACTTACGCTACTTTACTGCATCACCCTTTCCTCTTCAAGAGAAAACCATCACAGTGCTCAAGAGGTAGCAGGCTACTGTAAATTTGGATCAAGGGCGAGCAGATATTTTTGAGATTGTGAGGGATGCAGAGGCGGGAGTAAAATGCCGGGGCTACTAAAAATTTGAATCAAGGGACTGAAGCAGAGCGGGAGTAACAGACATCGCGCACAGTCCGCACATACTAATCGTGTGCTATCAAACATTAAAACCTTCCAGGCGGTAGATATTTTCAAGATTACAAGGCAGTAATATTTTCGAGATTGCGAGGGATGCAGAGGTGGGAGTATTTGGGGGGCGAGCTAGTGTGCTTGACACGCCGGCTGTGGATTGTAGCCTGATACGTGTCCAACGTATCTATAATTTATGAAGTATTCATGCTATTATATTATCCATCTTGGATATTTAATGGGCTTTACTATGCAATTTTATATTATTTTTAGGACTAACCTATTAACCCAGAGCCCAGTGCCAGTTTCTGTTCATTCCCTTGTTTCAGTGTTTCGCAGAAAAGGAATATCAAACGGAGTCCAAACGGAATGAAACCTTCGGGAGCGTGATTTTTGGAACGGAAGCAATCCAGGAGACTTGGAGCGTACGTCAGGGAAGCAACGAGGTGGCCACGAGGCAGGGAGGCGCGCCCCCACCCTTGTGGGCCCCTCGTGGCTCCCCTGACCAACTTCTTTCACCTATATATGTCCATATACCCTAAAAACATCGCGGAACAGAATAGATCGGGAGTTCCGCCGCCGCAAGCCTCTGTAGCCACCAAAAACCAATCGGGACCCTGTTCCGGCACCCTGCCGGAGGGGGGATCCCTCACTGGTGGCCATCTTCATCATCCTGGCGCTCTCCATGATGAGGAGGGAGTAGTTCACCCTCGGGGCTGAGGGTATGTACCAGTAGCTATGTGTTTGATCTCTCTCTCTCTCTCTCTATCTCGTGTTCTTGAGGTGATACGATCTTGATGTATCGCGAGCTTTGCTATTATAGTTGGATCTTATGATGTTTCTCCCCCTCTACTCTCTTGTAATGGATTGAGTTTTCCCTTTGAAGTTATCTTATCGGATTGAGTCTTTAAGGATTTGAGAACACTTGATGTATGTCTTGCCTTGCTTATCTATGGTGACAATGGGATATTCACGTGATCCACTTGATGTATGTTTTGGTGATCAACTTGCGGGTTCAGTGACCTTGTGAACTTATGCATAGGGGTTGGCACACGTTTTCGTCTTGACTCTCCGGTAGAAACTTTGGGGCACTCTTTGAGGTTCTATGTGTTGGTTGAATAGATGAATCTGAGATTGTGTGATGCATATCGTATAATCATACCCACAGATACTTGAGGTGACATTGGAGTATCTAGGTGACATTAGGGTTTTGGTTGATTTGTATCTTAAGGTGTTATTCTAGTACGAACTCTATGATAGATCGAACGGAAAGAATAGCTTCGTGTTATTTTACTATGGACTCTTGAATAGATCGATCAGAAAGGATAACTTTGAGGTGGTTTCGTACCCTACCATAATCTCTTCATTTGTTCTCCTCTATTAGTAACTTTGGAGTGACTCTTTGTTGCATGTCGAGGGATAGTTATATGATCCAATTATGTTATTATTGTTGAGAGAACTTGCACTAGTGAAAGTATGAACCCTAGGCCTTGTTTCCTAGCATTGCAATACCATTTACGCTCACTTTTATCGCTTGCTACCTTGCTGTTTTTATATTTTCAGATTACAAAAACCTATATCTACCATCCATATTGCACTTGTATCACCATCTCTTCGCCGAACTAGTGCACCTATACAATTTACCATTGTATTGGGTGTGTTGGGGACACAAGAGACTCTTTGTTATTTGGTTGCAGGGTTGCTTGAGAGAGACCATCTTCAACCTACGCCTCCCATGGATTGATAAACCTTAGGTCATCCACTTGAGGGAAATTTGCTACTGTCCTACAAACCTCTGCACTTGGAGGCCAAACAACGTCTACAAGAAGAAGGTTGCGTAGTAGACATCAAGCTCTTTTTTGGCGCCGTTACAGGGGAGGTGAGTGCTTGAAGGTATATCTTCAGATCTTGCAATCGAATCTTTTAGTTTCTTGTTTTATCACTAGTTTAGTTTATAAAAGAAAACTGCAAAAAAATGGAATTAAGGGTGCCTCATATGCTTCATCTTTTTAATGTCTTTCGTGAAAATGATGGGAAGGAAAATTGTGCTCAAGTAGTAGAAGAAGAATTACATAGAATGCTTGGCATAAAATATGTAAACGATGAGCATGATTGCAATGTTGTTAGTATGAATTCTTTGAATACCCATGATGCTAATGATATGCAAAGCCACAAGCTTGGGGATGCTATGTTTGATGAAGATGATATTTTTTGTCCCCAAGCTTTGATGAGCGAATTTACTATGATGAAAGCATGCCTCCTATCTATGATGATTATTGTGATGACACGTATGCTTTAAAGAATAATGATAACCATGAAACTTGTCATCTTGATCTTAATTTTCAATCACATTATAGTTATTTTGTTGAGTTTGCTCCCACTACTATTCATGAGAAGAAATTTGCTTATGTGGAGAGTAATAAAAATTATATGCATGTAGATCATGAAAAGAATGCTTTATGTGATAGTTATATTGTTGAATTCATTCATGATGCTACTGAAAATTATTATGAGGGAGGAACATATGCTTGTAGGAATTGCAATAATATCAAGTTTCCTCCCTATGTGTTGAAAATCTTGAAGATTTGCTTGTTTTACCTTCCTATGCTAGTTGTTTCATGTTCCCATAAGTTGTTTGCTCACAAAATCCCTATGCATAGGAAGTGGGTTAGACTTAAATGTGCTAGTCATATTCTTCATGATGCTCTCTTTATGTTTCAATTCTTATCTTTTAGGTGAGCATCACAGAAATCATCATGCCTAGCTAGGGGCGTTAAACGTTAGCGCTTGTTGGGAGGCAACCCAATTTTATTTTTGTCCTTTGCATTTTGCTCCTGTTTAGTAATAAATAATTCATCTAGCCTCTGGTTAGAGGTGGTTTTATGTTTTAATTAGTGTTTGTGCCAAGTAAGACCTATAGGATCTTCCTGGATGATAATTATTTGATCTTGCTGAAAAAGATAGAAACCTTCTGCTCACGAAAACAATTGTTAAAAATCACCAGGAAGTGATACAATACTAATTACAATTGTAGTAGATCAATAATCAAATTATCTAGGTCATCCTATTTTGGCAGATTTTTATGAGTTCCAGAAGTTTGCGTTTGATACAGATTACCACTGTTCTGTTTTTGACTGATTCTGTTTTCATTGTGTTGTTTGCTTATTTTGATGAATCTATGAGTAGTATCGGAGGGTATGAACCATAGAGAAGTTGGAATACAGTAGATATTACACCAATATGAATTTAGAATGAGTTCACAACAGTACCTAAGTGGTGATTTATTTTCTTATACTAACGGAGCTTATGAGTTTTCTGTTAAGTTTTGTGTTGTGAAGTTTTCAAGTTTTGGGTAAATATTCAATGGACTATGGAATAAGGAGTGGCAAGAGCCTAAGATTGGGGATGCCCAAGGCACCCCAAGGTAATATTCAAGGATAACCAAGAGCCTAAGCTTGGGGATGCCCTGGATGGCATCCCCTCTTTCGTCTTCATTCACCGGTAACTTTACTTGGAGCTATATTTTTATTCACAACATGATATGTGTTTTGCTTGGAGCGTCATTTTATTTTGTTAGTATTTGCTTTATGTTATTTAGAATAATGCTTTGCATCTGTATTTTCAATAAAAATGTCAAGGATAGCCTTTACCATGCTTATTTTGCATGTATACATGTTGCTGTTTGAAAACAGAAAGTTTACCGCTGTTGCAAACATTCCCTAGAAAAGTCAGAATGTGATAAAATGTTGAAACCTTTTGCAGAATAAGCTCTGATAAATTTACTACAGTGGGAATTTTCTTTCATAATTTTTGGAGCTAGGGAAGTATGGATCTTGCTGCATTCTTTACAGACTGTCCTGTTTAGGAAGATTGCTGTTATGTTTGCATTGTTTGCGTATGTTTGCTTGTTTAATGATTCTATTTGAGGATAGGACTATTAAATATGCAGAGGAATTTAGTATGCAATGTTGAATAATAATTTTAGTGATTTGTTACAGTAGAAAATGATAAGGTTTTTGCATTGGTTTATACTAACTTATCTCACGAGTTCTTGTTGAGTTTGGTGCGGATGAAGCTTTTGAGATTTAGGAAACCGTGATATAAAAGGAATTAAGGAGACGCAAAAGTTCAAGCTTGGGGATGCCCAAGGCACCCCAAGATAATATTTCAAGAAGTCTCAAGCATCTAAGCTTGGGGATGCCCCGGTAGGCATCCCACCTTTCTTCTTCAACAATTATCGGTTAGTATCGGTTGAGCCTAAGTTTTTGCTTCTTCACATGATGAGTGCTATCCTTGAAGTGTTGTTTTATTTTTTTTGCTTGCTGTTTGAATAATATCCCAAGATCTGAAATTCGTAAATGAGAGAGAGTCTTCATATAGCTACATAATTATTTAACTACTCATTGATCTTCACTTATATCTTTTTGGAGTAGTTTGTCATTTACTCATGTGCTTCACGTATATCCTATGAGTAAACGGTTGAATGATTTGAATGTCATAAATCTGAAATTATATATGTTTCATGTGCTTATCCCATGGGGAGTAATGACTTCACATATAAGAAGTAGAGGTGGTAAATTTTTTGAAGGTTAGCAAACATTGTATTGGTCACTTGAACAATTCATGAAAGAATATTGAAGGAAGAGAGATTTCACATATAAATATACTATCTTGGACATCTTCTATGATTGTGATCCCCATTAATTATTTTTAAACCTGAGCAAATTAGTTGAAGTTGGACAAGGAAGACAACATAATGAGTTATGCTTGGGTATATTTGTATAGAAGTTATATTGTTATGGATCCTCTAACATGTGGTGCTTGCTATTTAGAATCCTTTGCTAGCCAAAATATCTATACTAAGCGGGAATACTGCTTGTGCATCCAAATTCCTTGAACCAAGTTTCTTCCATGAGTGTCCACCATATCTACCTATATGCGGTATTTAACTGCCGTTCCAAGTAAATTTGCATGTGCCAAACTCTAAACCTTCAAATAATAATCTGTTTTGTATGCCTGAATCGCTCATGTAGCGACTAGGGGCTGTCAGTATCTTCCATGCTAGGTGGGTTATTCTCACGATGAGTGGACTCCGCTCATCATTCACGAGAGAATGGCTGGTAACTGGGATGCCCAGTCCTATGATCAAAAGATCAAAAACAAATTCGCAAATAATTTAAACAAAACTCCCCCAGGAATGTTGATAGTTGGATGGCACCCGTTGTTTCGGACAAGCCGTGGAGTATGAATGTTGGTGGAGGAGGAGTAAAAACTTTACCTTTGTGCGTGGGAACCGCCTATAATGTATCTAGTATGGAAGATATTGGGAACTCTTGGTCGTTATGTTGACAATGAAAGCATACCTCTCAAAATTATTTTCATCTATGTTTTTGCTTCGAGCCCCGGCACCTCTGCAAATCCCTGCTTCCCTCTGCGAAGGGCCTATCTTTTACTTTTATGCAAGAGTCAGTAGTATTCCTTCTCATTCCAACCTACTTTTTAGTTGCCAAGCATCATGTGGTAGAGAAAGATCTAAGCATATATGGCCATTCAAATATATTTGAGCATGAATTATTATTGTTGACATTACCCTTGAGGTAAAAGGTTGGGAGGCGAAACATTAAGCCCCTATCTTTCTCTGTGTTCGATGAATGCTATTTGTTATAAAAATATGCTTTGAGTGGTAGCAATCATGGAAGACTATATGATAGTTGAGTATGTGGGATTTGCTAAATCAAAGCTCTGACATAGACTCTTCCTGAAAATAAGATGAATTGTAATTGCTTGATGACTAATAACGCGGTTTGTTAGTTTTCAAGAGAGTTTATGATCTATACTTTAACATGTGAATAGCTTGTTACTTGATCATGAAAAGTTCTATGAGTTGAGCTACTGCTATGACATATGATGATGCTAGAAAAGGTGACTGAAATTATCATTGATCAACCTTGTGCACCTGCTAGCATTCACACTTCATAAATTATTTCTTTTATCATTTACCTACTCGAGGACGAGCAGGAATTAAGCTTGGGGATGCTGATACATCTCCAACGTATCTATAATTTATGAAGTATTCATGCTATTATATTATCCATCTTGGATGTTTAATGGGCTTTACTATGCACTTTTATATTATTTTTGCGACTAACCTATTAACCCAGAGCCCAGTGCCAGTTTCTGTTCTTTCCCTTGTTTCAGTGTTTCGCAGAAAAGGAATATCAAACGGAGTCCAAACGGAATGAAACCTTCGGGAGCGTGATTTTTGGAACGGAAGCAATCGAGGAGACTTGGAGCATACGTCAGGGAAGCAACGAGGTGGCCACGAGGCAGGGAGGCGCGCCCCCACCCTTGTGGGGCCCCTCGTGGCTCCCCTGACCGACTTCTTTCACCTATATATGTCCATATACCCTAAAAACATCGCGGAACAGAATAGATCGGGAGTTCCGCCGCCGCAAGCCTCTGTAGCTCACCAAAAACCAATCGGGACCCTATTCCGGCACCCGGCCGGAGGGGGATCCCTCACCGGTGGCCATCTTCATCATCCCGACGCTCTCCATGATGAGGAGGGAGTAGTTCACCCTCGGGACTGAGGGTATGTACGAGTAGCTATGTGTTTGATCTCTCTCTCTCTCTCTCTCGTGTTCTTGAGGTGATACGATCTTGATGTATCGCGAGCTTTGCTATTATAGTTGGATCTTATGATGTTTCTCCCCCTCTACTCTCTTGTAATGGATTGAGTTTTCCCTTTGAAGTTATCTTATCGGATTGAGTATTTAAGGATTTGAGAACACTTGATGTATGTCTTGCCTTGCTTATCTATGGTGACAATGGGATATTCACGTGATCCACTTGATGTATGTTTTGGTGATCAACTTGCGGGTTCAGTGACCTTGTGAACTTATGCATAGGGGTTGGCACACGTTTTCGTCTTGACTCTCCGGTAGAAACTTTGGGGCACTCTTTGAGGTTCTATGTGTTGGTTGAATAGATGAATCTGAGATTGTGTGATGCATATCGTATAATCATACCCACAGATACTTGAGGTGACATTGGAGTATCTAGGTGACATTAGGGTTTTGGTTGATTTGTATCTTAAGGTGTTATTCTAGTACGAACTCTATGATAGATCGAACGGAAAGAATAGCTTCGTGTTATTTTACTATGGACTCTTGAATAGATCGATCAGAAAGGATAACTTTGAGGTGGTTTCGTACCCTACCATAATCTCTTCGTTTGTTCTCCTCTATTAGTAACTTTGGAGTGACTCTTTGTTGCATGTCAAGGGATAGTTATATGATCCAATTATGTTATTATTGTTGAGAGAACTTGCACTAGTGAAAGTATGAACCCTAGGCCTTGTTTCCTAGCATTGCAATACCGTTTACGCTCACTTTTATCGCTTGCTACCTTGCTGTTTTTATATTTTCAGATTACAAAAACCTATATCTACTATCCATATTGCACTTGTATCACCATCTCTTCGTCGAACTAGTGCACCTATACAATTTACCATTGTATTGGGTTTGTTGGGGACACAAGAGACTCTTTGTTATTTGGTTGCAGGGTTGCTTGAGAGAGACCATCTTCAACCTACGCCTCCCACGGATTGATAAACCTTAGGTCATCCACTTGAGGGAAATTTGCTACTGTCCTACAAACCTCTGCACTTGGAGGCCCAACAACATCTACAAGAAGAAGGTTGCGTAGTAGACATCATAGCCGACGCACCTTCTCGCTAATACATAGGCAAACTATACACCGACGGTGCTCCAGGATATTTTGTACTGCATCTCACACGGTTGGTGATAATAAGTTGTGTGGGATCTACTTGATTTTTCATCTTGATTTGAATTACATAATGGGGTCACAGTGGCAACAGACGGTGTTTGAATTGCTAGACCTTTTATCTGCAGTGAACATGCAACTATATGTGTGTCGTAAAAGAATTGGAATTATTCAGGGTTTGTTTGGACATTTTATACATTAAACTGGGTTTCTAGCCATTTCAGGTGCACAATTCAAAATTAAACTACATGCACATGCTCTGGTGCATATAAATTGGATGAAAAATCAAATCTGTGTCCTTGGGTGCATGCTTAGGTCCCATGCAAGAAATGAGAATGAATTTCAAACACCAGGGCACTGTTGATTGCCGGCAAAACGTTGAGATACTTGGTTTTTAAATTCTAGTAAATCCAAAACTTGTCTAAAATTCATGAAACTTGGCATGGTATCATGGAGCGGCATCAACATGCCGTGGTAAAAAATTTGTCCCATTTGGGGCGGGTTTGGGTATAAGCTTCTCACAAACCAGAGCTTCTCACAACAAGCATGATAGTTTCGGTACGGAACGTGCCACCTTTGGGGACGAACCGATATTCGTTGCCTCTTATTGCTTTCAAAAAATTTATAGTGCCAACATAGAACAACAGGAATGTTGTGTTCAGTTTTGGAATTTTTCGGGGTTCGTTTGGACATTTTTATACATTAACTAGGTTTTCTAGGCATTTTATGTGCATAATTCAATTTTGAAATACATGCACATGCTCCAGTGCATGTAAATTGGTTGAAAAATCAAATATGTGTCCTTGGGTGCATGCTTAGGTTCCATGCAAGAAATGGGAATGAATTTCAAACACCAGGGCACTGTGGATTGCCGGCAAAACATTGAGGTACCTGGTTTTTAAATTCTAGTAAATCCAAAATTCGTCGGAAATTCATGAAACTTGGCATGCTATCACGGAGCGGCATCAACATGTCGTGGTAAAATTTTTGTCCCATTTGGGGCAGGTTTGGGTATAAACTTCTCACAAACCAGAGCTTCTCACAACAAGCATGATGGTTTAGGTAGGGAACGTGCCACCTTTGGGGACGAAACGATACCCGTTGCCTCTTATTGCTTTCAAAAAAATTCTAGTGTCAACATAGAACAACAGGAGTGTTTGTTTAATTTCAGATTTTTTCGGGGTTCGTCTGGCCTTTTTATACATTATTTGGGTTTCTGGGCATTTAATGTGCATAATTCAAATTTGAACTTTCAAGCACATGCTCCAGTGCACCAAAGTTCGTTGAAAAATCACATGTGTGTCCTTGGGTGAATTTCTAGGTCCGATGCAAGAAATGGGAATGAAATTCAAACACCAGGGCAGTGTTGATTGCCCGTAAAACGTAGAGATACCTGGTTTTTAAATTCTAGTAAATCCAAAACTCGTCTGAAATTCATGAAACTTGGCATGCTATCATGGAGCGGCATCAACATCCCGTGGTAAAAATTTTGTCCCATTTGGGGCAGGTTTGGGTATAAGCTTCTCGCAAACCAGAGCTTCTCACAACAAGCGTGATGGTTTCGGTAGGGAACGTGCCACCTTTGGGGACGAAACGATATCCGTTGCCTCTTATTGCTTTCGAAAAATTTCTAGTGTCAACATAGAACAACTAGAGTGTTGTGTTTAATTTTGGATTTTTTCGGGGTTCGTTTGGCCTTTTTATACATTAATTGGGTTTCTGGGCATTTAATGTGCACAATTCAAATTGAACTACAAGCACATGCTCCAGTGCACCAAAGTTGGTTGAAAAATCACATGTGTGTCCTCGGGTGAATTTCTAGGTCCCATGCAAGAAATGGGAATGAAATTCAAACACCAGGGCATTGTTGATTGCCAGCAAAACGTTGAGATACCCGGTTTTTAAATTCTAGTAAATCCAAAACTCGTCTGAAATTCATGAAACTTGGCATGCTATCATGGAGTGGCATCAACATGCGGTGGTAAAAATTTTGTCCCATTTGGGGCAGGTTTGGGTATAAGCTTCTCACAAACCAGAGCTTCTCACAACAAGCGTGATGGTTTCGGTAGGGAACATGCCACCTTTGGGGACGAAACGATATCCGTTGCCTCTTATTGCTTTCAAAAAATTTCTAGTGTCAACATAGAACAACATGAGTGTTGTGTTTAATTTTGAAATTTTTCGGGGTTCGTGTGGCCTTTTCTATACATTAATTGAGTTTCTGGGCATTTAATGTGCATAATTCAAATTTGAACTACAAGCACATGCTCCAGTGCACCAAAGTTGGTTGAAAAACCACATGTGGTCCTTGGGTGAATTTCTAGGTCCCATGCAAGAAATGGGAATGAAATTCAAACATCTAGGTGTCGTGGCCCAGTCGGAAAGATTGAGAAACTTGGTTTTCTAATTCCTGTAAATCCAAAACACGCCTGAAAATCATGAAACTTGGCATGGTGTCATGACATGGCACCAACATGCTGTGGTAATTTTTCTGTCCGATTTGCGAAGGCGCACACATTAACAATCAACAAAGTCATTTTGGAACAAGTGTTTTCACGTTACAAATCGGAAACACAAGTATTATTGAAACCGTGGGCATTCTACTTACCAATTATGTGCCGCCACGCGTCCCCTTTTTTTATTGGCTAGGAGGTGCCGTGCGGGGTAGCTATTTGAGTACGGGAGGCGTGCGATCAGACCCCTGCGCATGCTCATCGGGAGGAGAACCCTTTGACCTCAACCTGCCGCGCACCTCCCTCCCAACGTCTCCATTAATAGCGTCCGAGCCCCTGTTCTACGGCGTGGCTATATGTCTCACTGGACTGAGATTTTAGAGAGAAAAATGAAAATCTGAAAAGAAAGTTTTGCACGGATCTTGATGTAAGATCCGACGGACCTATATAGCATCGACTGCGACTTATAGCAAGCATGATGGATATAAGGACGATGACAGTGGATAATAATTGTCTTACATATTTAGGAACATAATTAAAAAAAGCCACATGCGACAATGCCCGAAATACACAAGGGCAAAAGAAGAAGGAAGACAACAATCTGGCTCGCAGATCTCTACTTTCTTGATGCGTTGCTGCAGGCCGCACGAACTAGTCTCCGCGGCGAGTGGCGATGAGCTCTTTCTTGTCCTCAAGATGCTGCTTGAAAGCATCTACGGATTCCCCCACCAGCCTTCTGCGCTCGATGCGCGGCATGGCATTCTCGTCCATAAGTTTCTTGACGATGACGCCGGTCCTCTTCAACAAGGCAGTGGTGTAACACCCCCAGTGTCATGATACAGTAACCCTCTGTGATTAAGCTAATCCATTTTCCGAACAATGCTTAATCACCTCTGTTCAATATCCCATTTGAAATTCCAGTCAATTCAAATTCAAATGAAGCTTGAAGTTGCTCAAAAGTTGCTGGAAAAATGTTCATCATTTGTCAAAAATTCCATAACAATTATTTCTTAAGGAACACAACATCACTTTTGTGCAAAGATGAGCATTAGCAATTATAACAGCAGCAATTCAACATTTTTAAATGCTATCCTATTTATGAAAAATACCAAATGAATTCTTCTGGTCTCCAAAATATTTGTGGCACTGTCTAAGATCACCAAGGAATAAAAAGGGCACTTCCCATCTATACCTACTAATAAAGGAAGGTGCGTTTCTCCAATTTTTTCATCCGTTCACCATCAAAAGATTTTTTTTATCCGAGGTGGTACTAAACTTTTGTTGTCTTCTGTTAGCAAAGGAAAAACGATTTCTGCATGATTACGTGTGTGGGCCGCGCGCGCTATGGCCCAGTAAAGTCAGCCCAATTTACCCTGCCCACGCAGCAATAAAAAATCATATTTCCCGCACAATGCGAGAAATAATTTCAGCTACGCACAGGGCACCCAAGACTCGGCGGCCCACTTTTGCTCGTGTTCTGTTTCAATTTTTCTCTTTCTCTTTCTTTCTCTTTGTAGTTCCTGTTTCTTTTTTATTTTTCATATTCTAAGTCTATTTTTTTAATTTTCTTCTGAAATTCGAAAGTTTTCAAAAAATGTTTGCAATTTCTGTTTTAATATAAAATTTCGTAAAAATTTACGAATTAAAAATGTGTTCCTATTCTAAAAATGTTTGGATTTTTTTCTCATGCCAATAATTGTTCAAAATTTTAAAAATATTCCCATTTGTCCAAAAAAATGTGTTGTTATTTTCCAAAAAATCAAGATTTTAAAAAAAGCATTTGACAAATGTTCTAAATTCGAAAAATATTTTGTTTTAGCGATATGTGCAAAAATTGAAAGTAATGTTGGCATTAAAGAAACACATTTTCTAAAATTCTTCTGAATTTTCAAAACATACTCTAATTTTTAAAAATTGTTCACAACATAAAAACTGTTCATATTTTCTATAAAGGTTCATGTTTTTATTTTCCCTGCCCACGCAGCAAGAAAAAAAATCATATTTCCCGTACAATGCGACAAATAGTTTCAGCTACGCACAGGGCACCCAAGACTCGGCGGCCCATTTTTGCTCGTGTTCAGTTTTAATTTTTCTTTTTCTGTTTCATTCTCCTTGTAGTTCCGGTTTCTTTTTTTATTTTTCACATTTCTAAGTCTATTTTTTACTTTTCTTCTGAAATTCGAAAATTTCAAAAAATGTTTGCAATTTCAATGTTTACTTATAATTTGGTAAAAAGTTACGAATTAAAAAATGTGTTCCTGTTCTAAAAAATGTTTGGATTTTTTTCTCATGCCAGTAATTGTTCAAAATGTTAAAAATATTCCCACTTATCCAAAAAAAATAAATCAAGATTTAAAAAAAGCATTTGATAAATGTTCCAAATTCGAAAAATATTTTGTTTTAGCGATATGTGCAAAAATTGAATGTAATGTTGGCATTAAAGAAACACATTTTCTAAAATTGTTCTGAATTTTCAAAACATATTCTAATTTTAAAAAATTGTTCACAACTTAAAAACTGTTCGTATTTTCTATAAAGGTTCATGTTTTTAAGAAATTTATCTGAATTTCAGGAAATGTTCCGTTTAAATTTTTTGTTCTTGCTTTGTTTTAAAATCTATGAAATTTTCAAAAAAATTGTTCACGTTACCAAGATTATTCGGTAGTTCATGTTATGAATTCCAAAATTGTGTTCATTCTAAAAAATGTTTGCAATTAATTTTTTGTCATTCTGATTTTTTTCTGAATTTTAAAATTGATTCCAATTTTTGGAAAATATTTAGTTTTTTTGAATTTGTCGAAGATTTTTAAAATGTTGCAAATTTGAAAATATTCTTGTTTTTGTGATATATTGAAAAAGTTGAAAATAATGTTTGCATTAAATGACTCATTTTCTAAATTTCTTCAATGTGTTCAAAATATGTTCCCATTTCCTAAAATTGTAAACAAATTAAAAAATCTCCATGGTTTTAGGAAATGTTTGTGAATTTTAACAAATGTTCCGCTCAACAAAATTCGTGGTTTTTTCAATGTATGGAATTTTCAAAAAAAAAGTTCATAATTTGTAAAATTGTTCACGTTGCCAAGTATATTTGGCAGTTCATAGTTATCAGTTTCTGAAAAGTTTCAAAAAAATGTTTTGAAGTTGACGTTGCATTATGTTCTTTAATGTTCACGCTGACCATTGGTTAACAGGATGCGTTTGTTTGAGTGGCTAGCAACATGTGGTCGGGTTTTTGAGGTCGTGAGTTCGATCACTCCCATACTCCGTATCTGGCACATCGAGCTAAGTCAGCTTGTTCAGAATAAGGGTCGCCATAAATTTTAACGGTGATAGCTTTCATGTGCCAATAAAAAAGAATATGCAGGTTAATTATAATTGAAAGAAATTATGGGCACGTGTACAACAGAATATACTGGTTCGGCTCTAATTAAATGGTGCCATGTTGAACTAGAGAATACGGTCATGTGAGGGTCTTGATCCATTCTTATATTGAGCTGGAGGCATGTAATTTTATCATCCCGTTGCAACGCACAGGCATGTGTGCTAGTAATTTTCCTAAGTAAATAGCATGCCCAATATTTTCTTACCCATCTCTGTTTATTAAGTAAAAAACAGAAAGCAAAGAAGGAGAAAAAGAAGAAGGAGAAAGCCCCTGTGCACTTGGGCCATCATCTCCATAGTACCAGGCCCAGCCCACCAACCGGCCCCTCCCTTAACCTACTGTTCACAGGAGGCTCGGTGGCTGCCGCACGCGCGTCCACGCCCCGGATCGGACACGTGCAGGCCATCCGCTGCATCCCGGGCGTTCTACATGTGCTCCCCAACCACCTCGGGAACCCTAGATCGCCTCACCCACTCTCCCTCGCTCGTGCTCACCCTTTCTCCCCACTGCCCGAGCGCGCCCGCCGCCGTCCTCTGTCGTCACCGCAGCCACCGGCGGCCCCGTGCCCGATGATCCTGCCCGCGAGCTTCGCCGAGGTCGACACCTTCTCCTGGTGGCCCTAGGTGGAGCGGAAGGGCCCTGCAGCGCCGTTTCCCCTTCGTCTGCATCTTCGGCCACCGCAAATCGCCGCCGTCGATCTGTCGTCTCCACTGCGCTATAAAGCTTCCATGGGCCACCTTGAGCCGCTCGGTGAGCTCCGTCACGTCTTCCTTTTCCTCCTTTAGCTTGCTGCGCTCGTAGCTCGCTGCTTCTGCTGTGGCCGAACACAGCGCCGCCATCGAGCTCCTCGTCGTGGCCACGCTCGCCGATGAGCTCGTCCGAGCTCGCAGACGTGCTCAGCACGCGCGTAGGGCCCTGTAGCGCTAGCTAGCTCACTTCGGCGTGCCGTGTATCGTCGGATCCGCCCAGGCCCGAACTGCAGCGCCGCCTCCGCCGCTCCCCGTCGCCGTCTCCGGCCGTTCCCGGTCAAACCGCTGTCACAGATCGACGCGCGAGCGAGTGCTCGTTCGAACGCACTAGGCCGCGCACCAAATGGTCGCCTGAGGCCGTTTTTCGGCGAGATCCGAGCCGCGCCGCCGCGTTTGGCGTTACCGGCATTGAGCCGCCAGCCACCGCCGACATGGCACACCTGGGGCCACCCCTGGGTCACTGCCAGCGGGCCCCCTTGACTGGGTTGACCCGGTCAACGTGCTGACTAGGCAGCCTAGTGCCACTAACATGTGGGCCCTGCACTAATTAAATAGGTTTTATAAATAAACAAAATGTTAATTAATCTTTTAATTAGTTTTAATCACTAGTTAGTCACTGACTAATGGGGCCCATACCCCTAACTAGTACTGTTAGTCAAATTAATCCACTGTTAGTGCCACAGTCGCTGACATGTGGGACCCACTAGTCAGGTTTGACCTGGTCAGCCGCTCTGTTGACTGCTGACATCATCAACACGTCATGCTGACGTCATATTCCATTTATGTTAATATAAATAATTTCAGAAAATGTTTAAACTTTAGAAATTCGTAGAAAATAAACCGTAACTCGGACGAAAATGTTTTATACATGAAAGTTGCTCAAAACAACTAGACGAATCCGAATACGTGGTCTGTTTACCTGTCAGATGCCTCTAACTATTTGAACATGGAACATTCCCCTCCGGTCATTTGTCTGACAGGTCCGGAACCGGGAAAACATTCCCGGTTGAATCCCCCCTTCACCTATATCGTGCAGTACTACGTTAGGTCGACCCTAGTTCTACTTTTCATCATGTCATGCTTAGTGGTACCTCTGTTTGCTCTGTATTTACTGTTTCTTCCCCCTCTTCTCTCCGGTAGACCCCGAGACCGATGATGGCCCTGTGATCGACTACGTCACCGACGGCACTTCTCCCTTTTCAGCAGAGCTTCCAGGCAAGCCCCCCTTGATCACTCCGATATCGCCCATTCCATTATCTCTCATGCTTGCATTAGATTTTGCTACTGTTATTGTTTGCTCCTATTCTGATGCATAGCCTGTTTTTGCTACCTGCTTTCATACCTTACCTGCTTATTCTAAACAACTTAGGATAGGCTGGTTAGAGATCCATCAGTGACCCCCACCTTGCCCTAGTTGCCCCGCTTTATGTTTGATGACTCGATCAACGTGATCGACGTCCAGGCCCCAACACCGCACATCACTCCCTTAGTTGTACGACTCTGCAGAGTTACTATCAAGTGCCGAGGGTGATACGTCGTCAGCACTTCTGATGTTAACCCTGTAGTGTAGCTATTTGGTCGTGGTCATCGAGGGTGATTCCTCCTTAACCACTTCCGATACGACTCTGTCGTGCAACCCCTCAAGTGTGAACCTCGAGGGTGGTTCCTCCTACATTCACCTTGATGATTACATCAAGTGGAATCCACCGAGGGTGATTCCTCGGGGTTTTCCCCTGGTGTTTGGACACATGGATACTTGGACTTTACAACTGTTACTTGGAGACGGGTTGACCCTGAGGGGTACCCATGAGTGATGCGGAGATGGGTTGACTTGGAGGGTACCCGAGAGTTGAATATGAGGCGTGGTCGGGCATTCTTAGCCCTTGCCGCAAGTCCTCGAGACGGGGCGACGGGGTCACATCTTTCGTGAGTTTCTACTCGTGACCACACTACCAACACACTAACAGTTTGGATATTTGATCTGAGAAGGCCTCTGGCCTGATAGCACTAACCATCACGTGGGCATAGTATGGGCGTTCTACGTCATATGCATCAGCCGAAGCTTAATAGATGTCATGCGACTAAGCGGCGCGCGCCGGGTTGGACTAGTAAGCACCTGCCTTTTTAAGGAGGTAGCTAGGTCTGCTCACCGCCCGCCCACGCAACGTGCAGGAGTTCCTGGGGTGATTTCCCAAGACCCCTAGGGGCATAGGTTTAGTACGCGTGCATACCTCTCTATTAAGCCTAGGTCGGATTGCAGCGTATCGTTTGGCCGAGGCAGAGCATGACACAGTAAAGTGTGTCCGGCCGGAGTTAAGCGGGCGTGGTGGGTAAGTTGGTGCACCCCTGCAGGGAAGAAAACATCTATCGATAGCGTATCCTACGGTAACGGACACTCGGAGTTGTATCCCGATCGATACAACTAGAACTTGATGCTGAGGCATGTAATGGAAATGATGGCTCCGGGATTGTTTTCTCCTAGGGAGTCGAGGAAGTGATCTCTGGGCGATGTTTCAACATAGTTACTAATATTATAATATGCCACTCTTATCTCTTCTGATGCTGCAAGATGCTTGGAGCGTCTTGAAGATGCTAGTCTTTGATAGGCTAGGCTTTCCCCTTCTCTTCTGGCATTCTGCAGTTCAGTTCACATATACTACCCATTTCATTGACACCGATGCATATGTAGTGTAGATCCTTGCTTGCGAGTACTTTGGATGAGTACTCACGGTTGCTTTGCTCCCCCTTTTCCCCTTTTTCCATTCTTCTTGGATGTCGCAACCAGATGGTAGAGCCCAGGAGCCAGACGCTAGTGTCGACGACTACTACTACTACCACGAGGATGCTTGCTACTACCTGGAGGCCGCCGAAGCATGACTTCAATTATTTCAACGTGTAATTTTCAACTTTTACAATTCGACTAGCTTATCCCATGCCATGCAAGACGTTATGTCTTGAAGAGGATGGGTTTTGAAGACCATGAAAGTTTCGAAACAAAGAAAATTCACCTAAGGACCCATCATGGTATGGATTTTGAAGTAAATCTGTACAATTCTGAGAGCGTAACCCATTTTGGTTGCACAAATTGGGAAGCACTTTGCAAGATGTATGGTTTTTATGAGGGCATGCTTGTTACCATGGATCTTGGTGATCCTGACATCGACCAAGACAATATGGACATTTGGGTCCTTGTTTATACGCTTCCAATTCTACCGCTATGTGAGTTTCTCAAACATAGTTTTTAACTAATTTATATTGTTTATTTCAAAATAATTGACAACTTATTTTTATTCTTCAAACAGTGTGCGGAAGATGGTAGACAGAACCTACTACACTGATGGCTCGGAGTTAACTTATCAGGAGAAAAATCATCTGATCGCATTTTGCTGATCTTGAGAATTACAATATCTATTATCAAACTCCTCCACATTATGGTCAATACGTGCCACTAGTGCACGTGTTGAACTACGGTAACATCCATGGAGATGCCATGGTAAGATTTTTTACTATTACGACATCCGTGCATCTTTTGCATAAATTCTTCTAAAACTGAACTACATTGCTAACTGTGAAGTTATTACTATGTTTTTCAACATAAAACCCCGAAGGATTGTGTGCCTCATCTGATGTTTCAGAATGGTCGCCTTGATGTTTTGAACATACAGCCAGGTCATCCTATGAATCACACATGTCCATATCGGATTTCTAAAACCGGTGAAGACATGATAATCAAAGAATGGAAGAAATGTATAGTCAGTCGTAGTCAAGAATTGGAGACAAGATAATCTCCATTCTCCATAATGGAGAGTCAGGGGCTATCTTGTTTTATGCTATTTTACCTAAGAGAAGGTAGTAGGTCCTATGAGAGAGAAGTAGGTCCTAGGTACAATGTTTATTATGTGGTACAATGTGTTTGAGTTGATGATGATGAGGAGTTGTGATTATGACTAGTGACCAACTTGCTATGTGATGTCTCATTGATGAAAATGATGATCATGAGGAGGTGTTATATGACAATGATGTATTATGATGATAAGTTGTTAATGATATGATGATGATGATATTTATTATATCATTGGGTGAAAGAACCGCAGATTAGTTTCAAGTGGATGTCCATCCACTTGAAACTACTCCACGGTTCTTTCACCCAGTGATGTAATAACTCATTATGATGTAAAAACAATCTCTAAATTGCTGCTGTATGAAGACTTGTATAAATGTGTATGAATACAACCTGAAATAAAAAGGAAATATAATACGGAATAATAGTAGTAGCGCGGGCTGCTAGAAGCGCTACTAGTAATTACCAGTAGCGCCCTTTCCTGGAGGCGCTACTACTAAGTGGATATAGCAGACCCATGCTACTGCTAACCTTTAGCTGTAGCGCCGTACCAGTAGCGCTGCCGCCTGCGCTACTGGTAGGCCTAAAACCCGCGCTATTGCTAGGCTTTTCCCTAGTAGTGTTTAATAGACGTCATGCGACTAAGTGGCGCATGCCGGGTTGGACTGGTAAGCACATGCCTTTTTAAGGAGGTAGCTAGGTCTACTCACCGGCCGCCCACGCAATGTGCAGAAGTTCCCGGGGTGATGGCCCAAGACCCCTGGGGGCATAGGTTTAGTCCGGCGTACTGACCTCTCTATTAAGCCTAGTTCAGGTTGCAGCGTATCGTTTGGCCAAGGCCGGGCATGACCCAGTAAAGTGTGTCCGGCCGGAGTTAAGCGGGCATGGTGGGTAAGTTGGTGCACCCCTGCAGGGAAGAAAACATCTATCGATAGCCTGTCCTATGGTAACGGATACTCGAAGTTGTATCCCAATCGATACAACTAGAACTTGATGCTGAGGCATGTAATGGAAATGGTGGCTCCGGGATTGTTTTCTCGCAGGGAGTCGAGGAAGTGATCTCTGGACGATGTTTCAACATACTTACTAATATTATAATATGCCACTCTTATCTCTTCTGATGCTGCAAGATGCTTGGAGCAGCTTGAAGATGCTAGTCTTCGATAGACTAGGCTTTCCCCTTGTAGCAACCCGACCTCAGATGGTCAAGTCTCTGTGCTTAAGTGTCATCCCTGGATCGGTACGCTGACACACACAGTACTCGAGGATTTATAACAGAGGTAAATCACATGTATAAAATAACGTAAATACTATTACCTCAATCCATAAAGCAGAAGTAACAACAAGGTTGTGGATTCCCATCAACACCAACGGTAAAGTTGAGTGTAGAAATCGTAACCCTAACGTATCACTTACTCGTCGTAATATTCCTGCAACATGAGACGTTGTAGCCACAAAGGGTCAATACATTGAATGTAGTGGCAAATTCACACCATAGAGCAATGCCGAATAATGGCTATCACTACATGCATATATGGCTAGTGGAGGCTCCAGGGTTATAATGTTTTGCGGAAAGCCAATTTTTCCCTACCTCAAAGGAATAAATTTTATTTAACTACATAGTTGTTTGAAAATATTGAGAAGGTATATCCCCAACTCAATCCCAAAATATTACCAAATCATTAGTAACCCAACAATTTCATTAAATAGAGTGCTGAGATCAACATGATAATCCAAGAACCAGATACTCAAGATGTCCATAACCGGGGACACGGCTAATCATGATTAGTTTGTACACTCTGCAGAGGTTTGCGCACTTTTCCCCACAAGACTCGATCTCCTCCGTTGGATTTCTCGCACTTCATGAGGTTTGAGAAACGGATGACCGAGACACAGTCTTTCAGAAGCACTAACTCTTTACTCTGGGTGGACAGTTACACCTACTTTCCCCTACATCTGCTAGCCCACCACTGAAAGAGGTCATGCAACATACTCAACTATGCTAGAGCCCATAATAGCTTGTGGCTGCACACGGAAGTTTCTAGCATGAATAATCTTATGATCCCTTTGAGCCTGGGTGACGAACCAAAGGATGATCACACGGGTACCCCGGGATCTCCTAGGACAACACTGGTATATCCCCAGGTGTCCGGGCAAGCCACTGGTATATCCCGAGGGTGCCCCAACCAATCCACCCAGATGTGTATTAAAGTAGCCACCTTAAGTTAACCATTAATGATAACTCTCACATCTGTCATGAATACACTCAACCAACCCACGTATACGAGCATAGCAGAGCAGTATGAGCAAAACGTAGAAGTAACTCCCAAGGTTTGATTGTAGGACAATAGGTTCCTACCTCATCAACTACTTCCCAATACCCACATGTCATCAATTCCTAAGCATGCAATGTTTGAGGGTTGAGCTAATGCATAAAAACTGGGTAATAATGGGATATGTTCAAAGTGTGAACTTGCCTCGTACTGTTGATGAAGATGATTCGCACTCATAACTCTTGATAGTTCTACTCATCACACTTCGGTCAATCTATCGTGAGCAAGCAATTGCATACATAAGAACTCATACAAAAGAATCGAAGAAAAAGATCTCAGAAAGCTTCGAAAACAAGCAATTAACTCTTGGAAAAGAAAACTGTTGGGGAACGTAGTAATTTCAAAAAAATTCCTACGCACACGCAAGATCATGGTGATGCATAGCAACGAGAGGGGAGAGTGTGTCCACGTACCCTTGTAGATCGAAAGCGGAAGCGTTAGCACAACGCGGTTGATGTAGTCGTACGTCTTCACGATCCGACCGATCAAGTACCGAACGCATGGCACCTCCGAGTTCAGCACACGTTCAACTCGATGACGTCCCTCGAACTCCGATCCAACTGAGCTTTGAGGGAGTGTTCCGTCAGCACGACGGCGTGGTGACGATGATGATGTTCTACCGACGCAGGGCTTCGCCTAAGCACTGATACGATATGACCGAGGTGGATTATGGTGGAGGGGGGCACCGCACACGGCTAAGAGATCCAAGGGATCAATTGTTCTGTCTCTAGGGGGTGCCTCCCTCCCCGTATATAAAGGAGTGGAGGAGCGGGAGGGGGCGGGCCACCCTTGGCTCGCTCCATGAGGAGTCCTACTCCCACCGGGAGTAGGACTCCCCCCTTCCATGTTGGAGTAGGAGAGGAGAGGGAAGGAGAGAGAGGGGGAAAGGAAAGGGGGGGCACCGCCCCCTCCTTGTCAAATTCGGACTTGGGGGGGGGGGGGGGAAGGGGCGCACGGCTGCCCCTTGACTGCCTCTCCTCTTCCACCACTTGGGCCCATGAGGCCCAATAACCTCTGGGGGGGGGTTCCGGTAACCCCCCGGTACTCTGGTATATATCCGATAACCCCCGGAACCATTCCGGTATCCGAATATAGTCATCCAATATATCAATCTTCATGTCTCGACCATTTCGAGACTCCTCGTCATGTCCATGATCACATCCGGGACTCCGAACTACCTTCGGTACATCAAAACACATAAACTCATAATATAACCGTCATCGAACTTTAAGCGTGCGGACCCTACGGGTTCGAGAACTATGTAGACATGACCGAGACACGTCTCCGGTCAATAACCAATAGCGGAACCTGGATGCTCATATTGGCTCCCACATATTCTACGAAGATCTTTATCGGTCAAACCGCATAACAACATACGTTGTTCCCTTTGTCATCGGTATGTTACTTGCCCGAGATTCGATCGTTGGTATCTCAATACCTAGTTCAATCTCGTTACCGGCAAGTCTCTTTACTCGTTTTGTAATACATCATCCCACAACTAACTCATTAGTTGCAATGCTTTCAAGGCTTATAGTGATGTGCATTACCGAGTGGGCCCAGAGATACCTCTCCGACAATCGGAGTGACAAATCCTAATCTCGAAATACGCCAACCCAACAAGTACCTTCGGAGACACCTGTAGAGCACCTTTATAATCACCCAGTTACGTTGTGACATTTGGTAGCACACAAAGTGTTCCTCTGGTAAACGGGAGTTGCATAATCTCATAGTCATAGGAACATGTATAAGTCATGAAGAAAGCAATATCAACATACTAAACGATCAAGTGCTAAGCTAACGGAATGGGTCAAGTCAATCACATCATTCTCCTGATGATGTGATCCCGTTAATCAAATGACAACTCATGTCTATGGTTAGGAAACATAACCATCTTTGATCAACGAGCTACTCTAGTAGAGGCATACTAGTGACACTCTGTTTGTCTATGTATTCACACATGTATTATGTTTCCGGTTAATACAATTCTAGCATGAATAATAAACATTTATCATGATATAAGGAAATAAATAATAACTTTTATTATTGCCTCTAGGGCATATTTCCTTCAAAAACAATATCTAACAGTACCAAAATTGGGTGAATTTGGCCTTATCAGAAAGTTTAGGTCAAGAGCTTCGATTTGCAAAAAGAATCAACTCAAACGGAGTTATAAAACTCAAGTTACCATCAAACGAAGTTCAAATACAAATCTATTTGAAACCAAAATTTCAATTTGCAAAAACATGTTTAAGTTGGTTTTACTGGATTGAGGAGATCGTAACGAAGAAGTGGGCGTTGGTTTCGTTGGATTTGGATAAGCGAGCAAAAAGTTGTAGTCGTTTGAAAACCAGGGGCTAATCTATAAATAAAATATTCACGGATGGGTCCCTGGCCGAAATTAAACAGAAAAAGAAAAATCTATCTAACGAACTTCCGCTGTAGAAGGTTATAAGACAAAAACCGTTCGCTGCAAGACTAAAACAACGAACGTTCACTACTTAAAGAAAAACGGTTGAAAAAAACGAACAAATCTAATCCTAACCGTAGATCTCGGATCGGACAGACGAGGGGGAGAGGCGGCAGTTACCGCGGTGTGGAGGTCGCCGGCGACGGGGAAGACGGCGGCGGCGGCTCGGACGTCGACGGGGCGGCGGCTCCCGTGGGTCTCCGGCGGCGGCGAGGGCGTCAGGGGGCTCGGCGCGACGATGAGGATGGAGGGGGCGGCGTCGGTCGGGAGTGGCGGGGCGGAGCGGGGCGACGGCGGCGAAGCTCGGCGGCGGCGGCAACTCCGGCGAGGTCGTGGCGGCGGCTGCGGGCTCCGGTGGCTCGGGTTTGAAGGGAAACGGGACCGGGGTCCGGGCTATAAAAAGGGGAGGGCCGGAGAGGCTTGCGGGAGGGGCAAGGCGAGGCGGTGGAGGAGTCCGTGGCGGCTACGGCGGCGTCCGGCGACGTGCGGGAGTCGAACTCCGGCTCGGGGAGGGAGACGACCGCGAGGTGGGCTGGGCCGCGGCCTGCTGCGGGCGCGCGCGCGGGAAGTGGGCTGCGGGGAGGCGCGGCTGGCTGGGCCGGCTCGGGCGTGCTAGCTGGACCGGTCCTGTTTGGCTTTTCTTTTCTTTTTCTTTAAAAAACAGACAATAAAAATAAATAAAACGAAATAAACTGAAAATATAATATATCAAAATTTGCAGAAAAGGATTTTCTATAACCTGAACATTATTCTAGCTTCAAATAAAATCCACAAAATTTTAAATAAAGCAAACAATGCTACTGGTGCAATAAAATCTCAATAAAATCATTTTAAAAATATCAAAATAAATTCAAATTTATTTCTCTCCAATTTTCTAATGTAGGGAATAATTTTACCCTATTTTCCATATATTTTATTTTTGGAGAAAAATAATTTGAATAAAAACCAAATAACCCCAAATTGAAAATAATTTCAATGGGACTTTGAAATTTAATTCTTTTAAAACTTCCAGCTCATATTTCATATGTTTTGAAGAAGTCATTTTATCTGTTCTCATGAAAATCATTGAGTTGCTTAAAGTTTTTGAATTTGAAATGTTTCCAAATGAAATTCAAATATTTTCAAAAAAACCCTTTTCATTTATTTAAAGGGATTTTTATTTCTGTGCCTCTGGTTCCTTAGCTCTACTCATTCATCCCCACTCTGTTAACTTTTGCTCACTTTTCCCCGCTCCCGCTCCCTTGCCCGAAACCCTCATAACTGGTTATAATGGACGTTGTCGTCGGGTCAATGCCTTTGACCGTTAGCTGACGAGTTGGGCCGTGTATACGTGGGTGTATGCAAGACCGCGGTTGTGGGGTAGCACGTGTCCATGGACATGCCCGAAACGTCCCATCATATAAAGAGGGCAACCACCTCCATCGCCCCTACCATTTCCCCCCAAATCCACTCGCTGTCGCATCGTCTTCCTCTCCCCCACCGACGCCGTCTCGCTCTCCTCCACTGCCTCCACCGCACCGTCTCGCTCTCCCCCACCGCATCATCTTCCTCACCTTCATCGCCTCCATCTGTCAGATGGCCGACGCTCGTGGCGATGCCGGCGCAGCGGCCGGAGATGTGGTGGAGCTGCAGGGTCAGGGCGCGGTGACCGCGGATGTCGGCGACGTCCATGGCGGTGCGGGGAAACTCGCAACCGCTGCCGATGTGGCGGGCTCCGCCTCATCACTGCAGAAGGTGACGGCGTCAAGCGGCGCAGTCCATCCCGATGCCCCCGTTGCGCCGCCTGCCGTGGAGGAGTAGGTATTTGCACTTGCTTAGCTTGTAGAGTTAGTTCGATTGTGATTCATACAGTAGTTCAGATGGTTAGAGTAGTTGGTTTGACGGATGGGCCGGGGTTTTTGTATGGGTTGGGGGGATGGGGGTTTTTGGACTAGGGTTTGTTGGATAAATTGGTTGCAAAAATGCTAGCTAGATGTTGTGAACTATGATTTTAGGTGCTGCAATGATTGGGGTTTTTATATTTGGATAAATTCGTTGCAAAAATGCTAGATGTTGTGAATAGATTGGTTTTTTTTAATGTTATGATGCTTACTAGATTTGTTTTTAGTGCTCACAGATTGGGGTTTTTAATGCTACTCAGATTCGTTGCCTTAAATTGGGTCCCTGTTAGATTTGTTTTTGAATGCTACTCAGATTGGGGTTTTGAATGTCATATGCCCAAATGGAATCCATTGATTAAGAAGTTATTTGATTCATTAGTATATAAATTTTTCCACAATATGTAGTTATAGTAGCTCTGTTCTTCAATGTGTGTGCATGACCAATGATCAATGTGCTATTTGAATGCCATATTGGGGTTTTTGATCAATGTGTGTACAAATCTAATACATTGATATACTAGTGATGGATGTGGTTTTTGAATGCATAGAGCTAAGGGGCACAGAAATAAAAACCCCACTTCTAAAACATTTCTGATGGATGTAAATTTTCAATGCATAGAGCTATGATCAATGTGTCATGTGTGCATATCTAAATTTTCAATTGGCTACTAGTGATGGATGTAATTGTATATTCAGGAGGATGATGGTTGGGGGAGGGAGAAAGAGGAAGCTGGTCGACTACGACCCGTACGAGGGGGCGTTTAGTGACGATTCTGAATATGAGGTAAGCATATCCCTTGTTCATTTAGTTTCTTTTGACATGGTGTATATGAATCTACAATGTATTAATGCAATTCATTCATGTGTGCAGTATGATTCTGGAGATGATGTGTACAAGGGCAACGTCGTGTCCTTCACAGCCAAGGAGGTGGAGAAGATCAAGGCCAAGGGAGTTGCTTCCTTCTACAACTGCAAGTTCAAGAAGTGGCACTGCCCCTACTGCACCACCAAGCCAAAGCCAAGGGATGGCCGCTTCGATCACCTTCTGTCTCATGCTGAGGATGTGGAGATTCGCAGAGAGGACTACATGATCAGGGGCAGCCTGCCGCCCTCGCGAAGGCCCTGACTCCAGCGTGATGTGATCGATGATGTGATGCTGTGTTACTTTTGGTTTGGTTTGTTGAACTATTGGGTTACTTTTAGTTTGTTAAAAAGAATCTCGTTGGTTATGGTTTGTTGAACTGAATCTCTCGTTGGTTATGCTAGTAATCTGGTTGCTATCTATATTTGTCTGTCCTTAAATCAGCATGTGGTATATTTATCTGTCCTGAATCTATGGTTAGTTATGTTTAGATGTTGTGAACTATGATCTTAGGTGCTGCAATGATCACACATGTTGTGTAGGAAATCAAATGCATGCTCCAAATGAGATCATGTAAACCTTGACAAACTTGGACAGTACAAATTCAAGAAAATGCAAAAACAAGTAAAACCTTGGCAAACTATCTATGTTTGTGTAGGAGATCATGTGTGCAAAATTTTAAGTGATTTAGAGGAGGTCAAATAAATTTGAATTTGAGAAAATGTGCTCCAAATGAGCTCCCAGGCTAGGGTAAAGAACCCATTTGTAATCAAGTTTTTTTGAACCTACTCTAAATGAGCCAAATGTTTTTTATTAACACATATTCACTTTCCATAGTGTAGATTCGAAGTCTCACTATTTTTTGAATTAATCTTCATATTTTTACATTTTCTTTTGAAAACATATGCTTTAATATAAAAACTATTAAAAACACATTTTGAAATATGAAAATGGAAAACTAACTTCAGATCCTTCTTATTCACTTTAAAATAAAGCTTTAGTGTTTTTTTGATTTTTTTTTAAATTTTTTAAAAACAGAAGGTAACACCACCTCCTCTCCTTGAACTCTATGAAATCATGTACATGACTCATATGTGTGAAGGTTTTCTCATGAAAATGACCATAGAGCAAGTTTATGATTTTTGGTTGGTAACAAGTCACATAAGACAACATTGTGCGCATGTTTTATATTTTTTAGTTTTTTTAATGGTGCTCATTTGACCTCGATCGTGCCAGCTAGGGTTTTTTCATGAAAATGACCATAGACGAAGTTTAGTATTTTTCCTCTTTAGTTTGTCTTATAAAACGACGAACGGCGAAGGTTTCATATTTTTTCGATTTTTTTAAAATTAGTTATGCTCAGTCAAAGCCTTCGAAACCCCGTTGACCAACTCAAAACCCCTCTAAACCCCGCGGGTTTTTGCCTAACCCTAGCTCCCAACGTCAGCCGTTCGATCATATCCTCGCACCAAGCGACAGCCCTCAGATCTGGCCTTCTAGAAGGACTAGGTGGGCTGGCTGTGTGCAGGCTCCGCGCCGTTGGATCACAAGGACGGCTGTGCATCGTTGGATCATGGGGCGATCCGCGAGAGGCGATCCTATTGGTTGTGCTCGGCTGCTCGTCCACCACTGACTCTGTGAAAAAAACGTTGTTATTGGGCCCAAAAGGAAACCAAGCTTTGGTTGGGCCGTCGAATTGCGTCATTTTTTTGCATCGTTTGCTCTGTTTTTTGTGAACGTGCTGGCTCTGTATTTTTGCATCGTTTGCTTTGTTTTTTGCATCGTTCTTTTTGTTCTATACAAATGTAAAATGACCAAATTTATAAGGGCTAAATTTATTTTTATCATGCAAAATGGCCACAAACTATCAAAAATGGGTCATTTTGCATTTGTATAATGGCCAGAAGCCATCTATCTCTTTTTATCATGCAAAATGACCAAATTTATTTTTATCATTCAAAATGGCCACAAGCTCTTCAAAAATTGTCTTTTTTCATATAATATATGGTTTGACCACGGATTCCCACGCGTCCAATTAGCTTCTTTTTCTTCTTCTTTTCAAACCACCGTTTCCCACGCGTGTACACTCCCGATGCTGCGGTGGGTTTGAAAATGGGCTACTAAATTCAAATTTGACCCCATTATTGCCACGGCCAAATAACACGTAGCACTACGGCTATATAAGCCACCCTCTGCCTCTGCCATCCCTCATCCATCTGCCCTTCTTTCTCTTCGACCCCTTCTCCGTCTTCTGCACATCCCTCAGCCATGCAGTACACCGGACCAACCTGCCGCTTCCCACCCACCGTGCCGGAGAGGCTCTACCCTACCGGCATGTACGTTGATCGCACACTACGTGTGTGGGAGATATCAATGCTGAGGACCGCAAGGAACTTCACCGAGTTCTTCCTCGCGTCCGGCTACCACCACCTCCCGAGGCGATCTCCAACGATGTTCCGCGTCGAGGAGGTCATCCAAAACCGGGTGGTGGTTTCTCTCCTTGCCCACTTCACCAACACATTCGACGCCTTCTACCTCCTCGGCAGGGTGTTTTGGTGTGGCTCCGAGTTCATCACTTTCACCACCCACAACAGGTTCACGGAGTACGACAACATCTTCCCCACCGCGACGCACATGCACACTCTTCTGTACCCCATCGACAAAGCCCCGGAGGAGCAGTGAAAAGGGCGCCCGAAGGAGGACGAGGTGGAGAAGGCGGCGACTAGGGTTCTAAACCCTGTATCTTTTTTTAGTCTATGTTATGTTAAGTTGTAATTGAACTATGTTGGAGTTGCTATGGGCTTGTTGGCCCTTTTCTTAAATTCTATTATTAAGTTTTCTATCTATTCTATTATTATGTTCTTCCTAGTTTGAGCTATGTGATCGTGCTATGGGCTTGTTGGCCCTATCTACATATTGGGACTACATATTTGTTGATTATTTTCTTAGAGAGCTCGGCTTGTTGGTAGGGTTCCCTTGTTAGTAACCACCTAGCTAGTGCATGCAAGCAAGCTTTGTTAGTAGGGATGAATGAGTACAACTAAGCAAGGGAGTGGCTCTTTTTTTACACAAGCCACAAATATGTAGCCACCTAGCTAGAAGAGAGAAACCAGCGGCAGTGACCGTCACTGCATCCGTGGCGGCTGGCGTGCAAGAAAGCTGCTCGGTCAGTGCATCGTGGCGGACGCATCGGCGCATGCAGGCTCGGTCGGTGCATGCAGGCTCGGTCGGCACATGCAGGCTCGGTCGGCGCATCATGGGATCGTGGCATCAGCGCATGCAGGCTCGATCGACGCATGCAGGCAGGGTTTGCTGGGTGCATGCATAGCAGGCTTCGGTCCTGGCAGCGCGCGCGGACGTTTAATGCAAGGGACGGCCCAACGAAACCACGATCCAATGGTCGAACAGCAACACCACCCAACGCGGCACAGTCCAGCGTGGCCCCACTAGTCAGAGTTAACGGTCAAGCCTTTGACCCGACGACAACGTCCGTTGTGCCCAGTTATGAGGGTTTCTGGCAAGGGAGTGGGGAAAATTGAGCAAAAGTTAAGAGTGCGGGGATGAATGAGTAGAGCTAAGGAACCAGGGGCACAGATGTAAAAATCCCTTATTTAGATGGAAGAAGTCATGTCATCTTCTCTCTAGGGTTTTGTATTTGAAAATAATTTGAATTCATGGAGATAATAAATGCAAAATGAAAGTTTGGGAAAGTCCTCTTATTCCCTCTCATTTAACTTCAAAAAAGTTTCGAATTTCACTCAATTTCACACAAGCAACCACACCACAATCAAACAATCAATCAAATCTATCTATTTAATATATAACATTCCAAAATTTAGATTTTGGGATGTTACAAACCTACCACCCTTAAAATGAATCTCGTCCTCGAGATTCGGAGAGGCTAGCAAGAAATAGGTTAGGTTCGGGGTCTTGTCAAAATCCATTGATTGTCACGAAGGTCTGGGGTGCTACCACCCTTAGAAACATGGTTACGGTTCCATCAAATCTCATATACTCCATCCTTATTGTTGACAGTGTCGGTCTTCTCAGATTCTCGGGAAATTCCTTTTCTGGGCTCTTCCGGTAGTGGCATAACCTTCTCCTCAATTCTTCTGTCCTTCCATCTTGGTAAGGGTCTTCTGTGACTTGGTCTTATTAGCTGACGGGTCTGGCACCAATACTATACAACTATCGATATCTCATGGTGGTCATCCAACAATTAGACTGGGTCCCTGCAGAAAACGGGTCTTGGCTGAACCTCACCGTAGGACCTACGATTGGCAACAGCTGCCTTGTACAAGGGGAAATTTTTTCCTACCATTCTAAGGTTTAAACAAGGTTTTGATCATCGTCTCTCTACTATAGGTAAGTCACTCAGATTTACCATCCCATATAGCAAGGCGAATAATAAGAGTAAGTCGGTATGGTGATCAATCCATCCCGCACCCAAATCGTTACCTTGTATATGGTTTAGCGAATCTCGTATTCTAACACTCGGTCATCCTCACAAGCATTGCAGAATTTCTCTTGTCGACGAACTGGGTTTGGATAAATCCATTGATTCTGCAAGCCCAACAAACATCTATTGTTCCTTCACAACTCTCAGATTCGCGTAAACTCCGATAAGATCGTCTATTGATAAAGGCATATCCTCTTCCAGGGTTTTTCCTTCAGCAAGAATGTGCTTGCTTCTTGGCAGGTCCTGGGGCCTGTGGGTTATGGCCCATCTCATCACTTGCAAACCTTGAAATCATCATCGGGGCAACTGATCATTATTCCAACCTCCAGCTTCCGAGCATTCTTAAAATCCATCCAATTGTACTGTCCTTCTTCCTTCTATTGGTACCAAACTAAGATGTGATTACTCAGGCTCATCATGGAGTTACAATTTCTCCATATTACCAACATTATACATCCTTTATATCCAATAGTACTTCATCACTTCATACTCTTGGGATATCCCACATGACAAAACTCATACTTATTTTGTCCGAAGTCCACTTCATGGAATATCATTGTCCTTTCCAGGGGTCAAGGGTTCTCACAGGGTACTACCACCCTTAAAATGCTCCAATTCTTCCATAGACCATATTTCTCATATCCTCGAAAATGGTCAAAATCTTTCTTCATAGAGTAACAACTTATAAAATCCATATCAGTACCAATGATGCTAACTTTATTGCTCCTCAATTTATTTCAACGTCATGCATTTCCATTACATGCCTCAACTCAACACCTCAATATAAAAGAATTGTTCCCACACTACTTCTACTATACTTCTTTGTTGCAGACTCAACTATTTAGCTCAAGCCTCCTTCTCTTTGGGACAATCTCTGGCAAAGTGCCCTGCTTCATTGCAGCAGAAACACATTACTACCGACAAGTCTTGTGGTTTCCTTATGACTATATAGCCTCCTTGGGTCCTCGGCTTCCTTTTTGGGCAACTTCTAAAGTAGTGTCCTGACTCCTTGCACCTGAAACAGGTGATATGACTCAGGTCCTTCCTGGAATCCAATCTATTTCTCTTTCTGGACTTTTCCATTCCAATCAGGGCTTCTATTTCCTGTGGGTCATACTCTACCTCCTCTGTCGGGAGTTCTACTAGATCCCCATTCAGAAAATTTTGGGAGATGTGTCCTTCTCCACATGAATAGCATGACTTGGTGTAGGGCTTAATTGGGTCTTCTTCGGGTGTGTCCTCCACCTCTTCCTTCACCATAGGTTCTTCTAAAATTTTGATGAGGGCTCCTTTCATTGCTTCTTCCTTCTGCTGTACGGTTCTTTGTACCATGGGGTAAATGTGACACTGAGCAGGGCAGTGGCTAGTTCCTTCACACAAGGAACAAGTGATCTGCCTAGTTGGGCATTCTTCAGCTGGGTGACTTCCTTCACAATTAGGGCATTCATCCTTGTGTTCTTTATGGTTGTGTCCTATTTCTCCACAAAGCTTGCATGCACAAGGTTTCTTCATATCCTTTCCATAAGGCTTCAATTTCTGGGACACAAGACGAGACTTTAGCAGAGTCAACTTAAATTCTTCCCAAGTGGTTACTCCTTGCCATCCATTGATGGTTTGGTACATCCTCCACCAAGTAGCAGCACCTCTTTCAAAGCACTGAAGAGCATGCTGGATCATATCTTTACCGACTATAGGGTTATTCTTCATGTGATCCTCCATGTTCTGAATCCATTGGTCCGTCTCCAATTGACTTCTCGGTCCAGGAAACATGAGTTCATCTCCATTAATCCTCTATTGGGTCCATGGGTTTGGGGTGAGATAAGAGAGATAGGGAGGGATACACACAATGCAAACAATAGTTTTGAAAAGACAGATTTTATTTTGTGGCTGTCGAAAAAACATCAAACAAATGACAACTCACAATCGTCGCATCTAATGTAGGTATATAACAGGGGTTTGGTCTTCTAAAGGTCAATAACTCTTCAAGTCTTGTTCATGTCTCTGATGGCTTCTTCCGATCATGTTTGTCCTTCTCAAGTTCTTTTGCCAGGTCATCATTGTTGATGCGAAGTCTCTCGTGGTGTCCTTTAATGTTCTAGATTTGCGTTCCAAACTTCTGGGTTTCGACATCCTTGGCATGAACCATGGTCCTACTGTCCTTCATTTCCTGACGAATCTCCAGTATCTTGAGGTTTTGCTCCTCCAGCTTAGCTACTTTCAGCTTCTGGGTCCTGAGTTCTTCACGAAATACTTCCTTGTTAAATACGGCTTCCAGAAGGTCCATCTGAAAATTCTTGATGGAATACTCCAGATCCTGGCGATACACCAGCTAAGGTTAAAACTTTATATTTTGTCGATAGGTGCTCCATTAGCCCTTTTGTCATCCAATCTTTCCGATGAAATGCATGCTTAACTCAGCACCATGTCAATAGCATAAGCGGGCGATACCATCACGGATAGCCGTGTTTCTGCCCTTGTCATTGCCATGAGCTATCATTCCATAGTTTATATCTCCTGCCTTAGGGTTTTCTTGACAAAAACATTGAGTTTTAACGCTCCATGTTCTGATCTTTCTCCGACACCTTGATCTCAGGTATTGACAGCTTCCATAGTCTGACAAGTTCCATAAGGGTAGCCTTCCTAGGTCATACCAATTCGGAAATTCTTTAGAGCCTTCAAATTCTCCTAGTCTTCGGGGTCTTCAACCGTTGTAGTTTCCATTGTTATAATGCACGGTAAAATCCTCTTCATTCCGAAATGATCTTAGTTGTCCGATAGCTTATCCTTCTCGGAGTAGTCTCATCAGTTGAATCTTCGTGTGGTCAAAAGGGGAAGGGGGTATGATCTCACTAAATGGAATATTTGAATAAGCTCAGAAGAGAAGAGAGGTAAAACATCTTTTGAAAAAGAAGTTTTAGAGAAAATATTTCCTAAGGGTTTGCTAGTTTCTAGGGTCACATCCTACAGTCAACATGTGCTCTGATACCATCTTGCAGCGACCCGACCTCAGACGGTCAAGTCTCTGTGCTTAAGTGTCATCCCTGGATCAGTACGCTGACACACACAGTACTCAAGGATTTATAACAGAGGTAAATCACATGTATAAAATAACGTAAATACTATTACCTCAATCCATAAAGCGGAAGTAACAACAAGGTTGTGGATTCCCATCAACACCAATGGCAAAGTTGAGTGTAGAAATCGTAACCCTACCGTATCACTTACTCGTCGTAAGATTCCTGCAACAAGAGACATTGCAGCCCCAAAGGGTCAGTACATTGAATGTGCTAGCAAATTCACACCATAGAGCAATGCTGAACAATGGCTATCACTACATGCATATATGGCTGGTGGAGGCTCTAGGGTTATAATGTTTTGCGGAAAGCCAATTTTTCCCTACCTCAAAGGAATAAATTTTATATAACTACACAGTTGTTTGAAAATATTGAGAAGGTATATCCCTAAATCAATCCCAAAATATTTACCAAATCAATAGTAACCCAACAATTTCATTAAATAGAGTGATGAGATCAACATGATAATCCAAGAACCAGATACTCAAGATGTCCATAATCGGGGACACGGCTAATCATGATTAGTTTGTACACTCTGCAGAGGTTTGCGCACTTTTCCCCACAAGACTCGATCTCCTCCGTTGGATTTCTCGCACTTCATGAGGTTTGAGAAACGGATGACCAAGACACAGTCTTTCAGAAGCACTAACTCTTTACTCTGGGTGGACAGTTACATCTAATTTCCCCTACATCTGCTAGCCAACCACTGAAAGAGGTCATGCAACATACTCAACTATGCTAGAGCCCATAATAGCTTGTGGCAGCACACGGAAGTTTCTAGCATGAATAATCTTATGACCCCTTTGAGCCTGGGTGGCGAACCAAAGGATGATCACACGGGTACCCCGGGATCTCCTAGGACAACACTGGTATATCCCCAGGTGTCCGGGCAAGCCACTGGTATATCCCGAGGGTGCCCCAACCAATCCACCCAGATGTGTATTAAAGTAGCCACCTTAAGTTAACCATTAATGATAACTCTCACATCTGTCATGAGTACACTCAACCAATCCACGTCTACGAGCATAGCAGAGCAGTATGAGCATAACGTAGAAGTAACTCCCAAGGTTTGAATGCAGGACAATAGGTTCCTACCTCATCAACTACTTCCCAATACCCACATGTCATCAATTCCTAACCATGCAATGTTTGAGGGTTGAGCTAATGCATAAAAACTGGGTAATAAAGGGATATGTTCAAAGTTTGAACTTGCCTCGTACTGTTGATGAAGATGATTCACACTCATAACTCCTGATAGTTCTACTCGTCACACACCGGTCAATCTATCGTGAGCAAGCAATTGCATACATAAGCACTCATACAAAAGAATCAAAGAAAAACATCTCAGAAAGCTTCGAAAAAGGCAATTAACTCTTGCAACAAAAAACAATTTCTAACAGTACCAAAATTGGGTGAATTTGGCCTTATCAGAAAGTTTAGGTCAAGAGCTTCGATTTGCAAAAAGAATCAACTCAAACGGAGTTATAAAACTCAAGTTACGATCAAACTAAGTTCAAATACAAATCTGTTTGAAACCAATTTTTAAATTTGCAAAAACATGTATAAGTTGGTTTTACTGGATAGAGGAGATCGTAACGAAGAAGTGGGTGTTGGTTTCGTTGGATTTGGATAAGCGAGCAAAAAGGTGTAGTCGTTTGAAAAGCAGGGGCTAATATGTAAATAAAATATTCACGGATGGGTCCCTGGCCGAAATTAAACAGAAAAAGAAGAATCTATCTAACGAACGTTCGCTGTAGAAGCTTATAAGACAAAAACCGTTCGCTGCAAGACTAAAACAACGAACGTTCACTACTTAAAGGAAAACAGTTGAAAAAAAACGAACATATCTAATCCTAACCGTAGATCTCGGATTGGACGGAGGAGGGGGAGAGGCGGCAGTTGCCGCGACGTGGAGGTCGCCGGCGATGGGGAAGATGGCGGCGGCGGCTCGGACGTCGACGGGGCTGCGGCTCCGGTGGGTCTCCGGCGGCGGCGAGGGCGTCAGGGGCCTCGGCGCAGCGCAGCGATGAGGATGGAGGGGGCGGCGTCGGTCGGGAGTGGCGGGGCGGAGCGGGGCGGCGGCAACTCCGACGAGGTCGTGGCGGCGGCTGCGGGCTCCGGTGGCTCGGGTTTCAAGGGAAACGGGACCGGGGTCCGGGCTATATAAAGGGGAGGGCCGGAGAGGCTTGCGGGAGGGGCAAGGCGAGGCGGTCGAGGACTCCGCGGCGGCTACGGCGGCGTCCGGCGACGTGCGGGAGTCGAACTCTGGCTCGGGGAGGGAGACGACCGTGAGGTGGACTGGGCCGCGGCCTGCTGCGGGCGCGTGTGCGGGAAGTGGGCTGCGGGGAGGCGCGGCTGGCTGGGCCGGCTCGAGCGTGCTAGCTGGGCCGGTCCAGTTTGGCTTTTCTTTTTTTTTTGTTTAAAAAAATAGACAATAAAAATAAATAAACCAAATAAACTGAAAACATAATATAGGCATATAATATATCAAAATTTATAGAAAAAGATTTTCTACAACGTGAACATTATTATAGCTTCAAATAAAATCCACAAAATTTTAATTAAAGCAAACAATGCTATTGGTGCAATAAAATCATTTTAAAAATATCAAATAAATTGAAATTTATTTCTCTCGAATTTTCTAGTGTAGGGAATAATTTTACCCTATTTTCCATATATTTTATTTTTGGAGAAAAATAATTTGAATAAAACCAAATAACCCCAAATTGAAAATAATTTCAATGGGACTTTGAAATTTTCTTTTAACTTCCAACTCATATTTCATATGTTTTGAAGAAGTCATTTTATCTTCTCTCTTGAAAATCATTGAGTTGCTTAAAGTTTCTGAATTTGAAATGTTTCCAAATGAAATTCAAATATTTTCAAAAAACCCTTTTCATTTATTTAAGTGGAAGAATTCGTGTCATCTTCTCTCTAGGGTTTTGTATTTGAAAAGAATTTGAATTCACGGAGATTATAAATGCAAAATGAAAGTTTGGGAAAGTCCTTTTATTCCCTCTCATTTAGCTTTCAAAAAAGTTTCGAATTTCACTCAATTTCACACAAGCAACCACACCACAATCAAACAATTAATCAAATCTATCTATTTAATATATAACATTCCAAAGTTTAGAATTTTGGGATGTTACACCCCTTCTCTTCTGGCATTCTGCAGTTCAGTCCACATATACTACCCATTTCATTGACACTGATGCATATGTAGTGTAGATCCTTGCTTGCGAGTACTTTGGATGAGTACTCACAGTTGCTTTGCTCCCCCTTTTCCCCTTTTCCATTCTTCTCGGATGTCGCAACTAGATGGTGGAGCCCAGGAGCCAGACGCCACTGTCGGCGAGGACTACTACTACCACGAGGATGCTTACTACTACGTGGAGGCCGCCGACAACCAGGAGTAGTTAGGAGGCTCCCAGGCAGGAGGCCTTGCCTTTTCGATCGATGTTGCTTTTGTGCTAGCATTCTTAAGGCAAACTTGTTCAACTTATGTATGTACTCAGATATTGTTGCTTTCGCTGACTCTTGTGTATTCGAGCCCTCGAGGCCCCTAGCTTGTAATATAAAGCTTGTATTATTTTAATTTGTGTCTAGAGTTGTGTTGTGATATCTTCCCGTGAGTCCCTGATCTTGATCGTACACATTTGCGTGTATGATTAATGTACAATTGGATCGGGGGCGTCACAAGTGGTCGCCTCCTGCTGCTCCGCACTTTCGACGATCTTCGCGCCAGCAGGTCACGCTCGGCCCGGAGCTTCGCATTGCTCTTATTTAGTTGTCGGATGAGGCTGGTAGCCTATTCAAAAGAGGCTTTCATGTCGTCCTGCAACCTCGCCCAGCCGGAGATCTGATCCATCTGGCTATGGACGATCGCATGCATGCGCCTGTAAGAATTGCCTTCCCGTGAGAGGCTTTCATGTCGTCCTGCAACATTTTCCCAGGCCGCCGCGGCGCGGGGGGACATCTCTGCTGCATTCACGGCATGGCGGGACATCTCTTCTGCTTCGGCGGTGCGGCCAGACCAGTCTGCTGCATCGATGGCGCGGCGGGACCTCTGTGCTGCTTCGACGGCGCAGCGGGACTTCTGTGCTGCTACGGCCGCGCGGCGGGACATGCCGGCTGCGTTCGTGGCGAGGCGGGACATCTCTCATGCTTCCGCTTCCATGCTCGCATCTCCCTGGTGGCAATCTCTCGATCCAGAACTCACGCTGGCCATGGCAGACGCAAGGGAACGATGATGAATGACTTGTTTATTTTTGTGGATGAGGAGTTGAGGAGGAATGCGCAGTCATCTTGGAGTAGTAGTATTTATAACCGAGTACTAATACACTCCTAAGTGGGAAACCGTTTAGGTTTTGATCGGTGTGAACATGTTTGCAATTTGGAATGTGATGGGAAGCAGGCTCAAAAATTACTGATGGTTATAAGTGCGGCACTATTCCCGGAAGGCGTAATGTGGGCACGTACGCCTTCTCAGCCGCGTACGTGGCGTTTGCACCATAGGGTGCACCGCAATAGTCAATGTCAGCACACGTCTTGTTCCAACAACCGTGCATGCTCGTTATTACCATCGCGCACGCTTATTTTAATTAGACTGTGTGTGCCTGTCTAGCGCACACACGTTGATCTATCTAACTATTTCAGTTTATTGTGGCTAATCACAAACAGTTCATCCGTGTGAAGTGTATGCCATCAATCGCAGACACATTTTTTTGCTAATAATCGCAGATACTTTGATTTGGCTGACCCATTTCTGTTATGTTGCCTAATCACAAATAGTTAATCCTTCTGAAGCGTATGCCCTCAATCGCACACACCTTTATCTAGCTTCCCGTTTCTATTGTTCCTCCTCATCACAAACAGTTCATCCGAGTGAACTGTATGCTGTATATCGCACATGCCTTCATCTGGATGTCCGTTTCTTTTATTCCGCCTCATCTCAAATAGTTCATTGAACTGAACCGTATGCCCTGCATCGCACACACAACTAAAATTTGAACCGTGTTTGATGGCACTGCCATCGCAAACGGTTTTCACCTTTTTTGATGGTTCTTTTACACCACCGTTTGTGATTATTGCATCGCACACAGTTTCATCAAAGGGTCTCTGATCGTAGTGTCACATTATCAGCATCCTGCAGTAGTGATAGTTCCTGATGGCTTATTTCATTCGATCCAACGCAAGCGCTAGTGGCTCATGTTCTTCCTACTTGAAATTAGTAATATGAGAACAAAGTTTCATAGTTTTTGCAGGTGGACAAAACTTAGATAAGAATTTGCTGCAACAATCAGCCCAAGAAGTTATATTGCCTCTAGGTAAAGCTATAAACCATTCCTTTGCTTTTCCTCTCAAAGAGAAAGGAAATAGACGCTACTTCAAGTGTCTGGGTCATAATCTCTAATGCGTGTCATGTTGAACAACTTAGTAAAATTATGCAAGTGCGTACTAGCATCTTCAGAAGTAGAGGCTCCAAATTGGTCCCGTTGAACCATGGAAAATAAGTCTGGTTTGATCTCATACTTAGCGATTGCAACCTCAGGTTGTGGTTTTGGTTCACACATAAAGTTATTGCTGGGAGTAGCAAAACTTCCAAGATTACGAGCCATGGTATTCTTTTTGGGGTTTTTAACTGACAAGACTTGCAACAAAAATAAAACTAGAACTAAAACCAAAACTAGAACTAAACTTTAAGAAAAACTCTAAACACAAAGACTAGGAACACTCAACTCCTCCCCCACAACAGTGCCAGAAAAAGGGCGTGATACTTCCTTTAGTTATCCGGAAACTGAACAGTGAGTACCCCACAACTATTTCCCTAGAAGTGACCCTGGGTTACCGAACCCACGAGAGGAAGGTCCCCTAGAAGCTAGGGTCTCTGGCAAGCTTTTGTTAAAGAAACAATTCCATCTTTTGACCGGATCAAAATCAAGCAACCTGGAATAAAACACTTCTAATAAAAAGAGGTACGGGCATGGCGTCTTAATGCTTACAACCATGTTGGGACCAGATATCATTTTAATTTGTGTGCTGTAGGTCACCATTCGAGATGTGCTTGTTATGAACCAAAGTGGGGGATGTGTCCAAATTACATCTTGACCAGCATGAGTCCTGCATCAAGAATTAGTTTTCCAACCGAAGGCCCTATCCATCGTGTGGGGTTGCCTCAATAATTAATATTATACTCCCTCCATTCCGATGAATAAGGTGTATTTCATTTCGTTAACACAAGGCTTTGAGAAAGAATTACTCTTTTAATATTTGATTTATGTGACACAAAATCACCATCATAACAAAGTACTTCTAAATACGATCTAATGACACAAATTTCATGTCATATAACCTTGTATTTATGTAGCAATTATTGGTCAAATGCATGTCTCAACGAAACAAAATACGCCTGACTTTAAGGAATGGAGGTAGTAATAATCAGACAAGAGCTTTGGGCGTTTAATGACTACACCTAATAAATCCCCAGAGATTGGATCCGGGTTACCGTATTAAACCATTGTGTCACTGGTGTTAAGAATAACAGTTCACGGTCCCTGTCCTTAGCCTCTCTGTGGCTCGCTCTCCATGATCCTGGGTACCTGTAGGGATGAAGTACGCAGACAAGACAAGTGACATCTATGGAACAATTTTATTTCACACATATGGGATGTTAATTCAAAGCACTTCCATTGATCTCCATAACAAATGTAGAGGGTTGCAAGGCCCTTGCCTTACCTCATACCTTACCGAACTACTCACTGGAGATCAGATCACACAAATAACACATTGAATAACACATCTTGGGGATTGATTGGTTGGTAATATGTCTTACAATGAATGTCATGTGCGATTGCAACTTCTTGAGCTTGTGTTTTTACTTCCCTTGAAGAGGAAAAGGTGATGCAGTAAAGTAGAGATAAGTATTTCCCTCAGTTAAGAACCAAGGTATCAACCAGTAGGAGGCACAAGCAAGTCCCCAATAGATGCACCTGCACAAACTAACAAACACTTGCACACAACGGGGGAAAGGGGTTGTCAATCCCTTCACGGTCACTTGCAAGAGTGAGATCTAACAGAGATAGATATAAAAGATAAATAAAACGCAAAATAAAGTAAAGGCAAATAAATTGCAGGAAGGTATTTTTTGGTTTTTGGTTTTATAGATCTAAAAATATATGATGGAAAATAGACCTAGGGGCCGTATGGTTCACTAGAGGGCTCTCTCTTAAAGGCAAAACATACGGTGGGTGAACAAATTACTGTTAAGCAATTGATAGAAAAGTGCATAGTTATCATGATATCTAAGGCAATGATCATGAATATGGGCATCAGGTCCCTGACAAGTAGACCGAAACAATTCTGCATCTACTACTATTACTCCACACATCGACCAACTCCTGCCTGCATCTAGAGTATTAAGTTCAAAAGAACAGAGCAATGCATTAAGCAAGATGACATGATGTAGAGGGATAAACTCAAGCAATATGATATAAACCCCATCTTTTTATCCTTAATGGAAATAATACAATACGTGCCTTGCTACCCCTGCTGTCACTGGGTGAGGACACCGCAAGATTGAACCCATCACAAAGCACCTCTCCCATGGCAAGATAGATCAATCTAGTTGGCCTATCCAAATCAATAGATCAGAGAGAAATACAAAGCTATTTAAATCATGCATAAAAGAGTTCAGAGAAGACTCAAATAATATTCATAAATAATCTGATCATAAACCCACAATTCATCAGATCTCAACAAACACACTGCAAAAGAAGATTAAATTGGGTAGAACTTCAAGAACATTGAGGAGAACATTGTATTGAAGATCAAAGAGAGGGAAGAAGCCTTCTAGCTACTAGCTATGGACCCGTAGGTCTATGGTAAACTACTCACGCATCACCAGTAGGGCGGCAAGGTTGATGTAGAGGCCCTCCGTGATCGAATCCCCCTCTGGAAGAGTGCCAGAAAAGGCCCCAACACTACAAAAAGAAGACACATCCATGACATTTTGGGTCAAACGAATTTTTTTGTCATACTTATGACACATCTATGACGATAATTGTGACAAAACCCGGTATCATCATAAATGTGGTGGGGTCCTACTTCTATGACAAAAAATCATGACAGAAAATGGGCTTTTCGTCCTGGGCGGGCCGGAGACGCAGCTGCATGACATTCTTTGGGCCGTCCATGACGGAAAAACCATGGTAGAAGCGAGGGCGAGGAAAATATCGGGGTGTTCCCGGTTACGGTGGGTGGTCGGGGCTGAGCGATGCGCGTTTCTCTCGTACACGCACGCGCGTGGGTGCGAGGCGTTGGGCTCTAACTGAACCCGAGCGAGGCATTGGGCTCTAACTGAACCCGAGCGATTGCACTGCAGGCTACGCGTTACTGAACCCGAGCGATCGATCGATGGCTGTTAACTAAACCCGATCGAGCGATTCCTTCGCTACTGCTTCTAACTAAAGCCGATCGATGCTGCCTCTGGATGAACAGTGAGCGTTGTTGGGGGGTGTTGGATGAATAGTTCCCGGTGGGGGTGGATGAACAGGACCTCGTGGTGTTGCCTCTGGATGAACAGGACCCCGATCGACCGAGCCGGTTGGGGCTGGATGAACAGGACCCCGTGGAGGGCTGGATGAACAGGACCCCGTGGAGGGCTGGATGAACAGGACCACCCCGTGGAGGGCAAGATGAACAGTAGACAGTGGAGGGCTAGATAAATAGTAGCCCATGGAGGGGTAGTTGAACAGGAGCCCGTGGACAGGGCTGGTTGAACAGTAGCCGGTGGAGTAGCGCGCGGTGGAGGATGGATGAACAGGAGCCCGTGGATGAACAGTCGCAGGTGGAGGCTGGAGGAGGTCGACGGTGGATGAACAGTAGCCCGTGGAGGCTGGAGGGGGTCGACGGTGGAGATGAACAGTATCCCGTGGAGTCCCATTTTGCGGTACGCCACAGCCCTCCTGATGAACAGGACCCCTGTTTCGACTGTAGCGCTCCAACACAAGTTTGTTTCCTACGTTTTGCGGTACGCCACACCCCTCCCGATCAATAGGACCCCCGTTTAGACCGTAGGAGGTCCATTTCCTCCGTTTTGCGGTATGCCAGACCCCTCCCAATGAACAGGATCCCATTTCGAACGTGGCCGGTCGAACACAAGGCCGTTTCCTTCGTTCTGCGGTACACCAGGCCTCGTTTCCATCGGCTGTTCCGTCCAAGCCGGTTGGCTCCCACGCGTTCCATTGCCTCCCGATGAACACGACGCATTCAGTTGCCTCCCCATGAACACGACGACGACGCAGTTTCTCCGTTCCGACCCAACCATGTACATGAGCCCTGGCCGTAAGTATGCGCGAGTAGGCGTTCGAGACCCTGCCCGTATGTACGTACGTGGCCGTATTTTCTTTCTTGCAGACTGGCCGCTGTACGTACGTGTACATGCTACGTGCGCGCCTCTACTACGACACGTGCGCGCCTCTACATCGACCAGTATGTACGTACACGTTCGCGACCAGAATGACAACACTACGTACGCTTCGACTAGGTGGGTCCCGACTGTCACGCACTTCCTTGCGTGCGAAGATGTAGCTGGTGGGTCCCAGCAGTCAGGGGGGCGAATCGTTTTTTTGCCCGGACGCACTTCCTTGCGTGCGAAGATGTAGTTGGTGGGTCCCAACAGTTAGGGGGAAACGTTTTTTTTCGCGAAACACGGTGGCCCGTCCGGTGGGTCCCCGCTGTCAGGTGGAGGAATAATTATTTTGCGCGTAATAAGGAGGCACTTCCTTGCTGCGGCCGTGGACCCAGCTGTCAGCCTCTCCACATACAGTCCACGTCCGATGGAAGCCGTTCCTTGACCACGTTGACCAGCCGCGTCGAGAGCACCAGGGCGGTGGACGACGACAAGGCCTAGGAAGGGGACGACGCGGAGCCGGTGAAGAGGCGGTAGTGGAAGCCCACGCGAAGAGGAGTACGAGGGTTCACTGGTTCGGCTGTGGTGTGAGGCTGTCGTCACCACAGGGCCTGGCCAGCGGTGGGAATAGTAGGGGGCGGTGAGGCCTCCGCGGCAGCACAGCCGGCCATGGGAGGCAGGAGCATGCGACACGACCGGCGCTACTTTGGGCGGCTGGAGCAAGAAGACCAGAGGTTGAAGAAGCACTACGGCCGTTGGATGGACATCGTACGGTCACTGGAGCTAGAATCGTTCATATTGACTAAGTTGACAAAGCCCTCTGTCCCCGTCAACTTAGTAGGCCCACAAGTCAGCCACCCACCAAGGTGGGTCCCAACTAGCAGGGGGAGTATTCATTTTTTTGTGCGTAATAAGGAGGCACTTCCAGTGGGTCCGAGCTGACAGCGGGGGGACCGTTTTTTTCGCGAAATACGATGACCCGTCCGGTGGGTCCCAGCAATCCGGGGGAAAACATTTTTTCGCAAAATACGGTGGCCCGTCCGGTGGGTCCCTGCTATTAGGTGGAGGAATCATTATTTTCCGCGTAATAAGGAGGCACTTCCTTGCTGCGGCAGTGGACCCAGCTGTCAGCCTCTCCATGTACAGTACACTTCCGATGGAAGTCGTTCCTTGACCACATTGACCACGCCGCGTTCCGTTGCATGCATGCGTCCATGGGCGTGGTGCGTCCCCACTGTCAGCCTCTCATGTACAGTCATCTTCCGATGACTCTCAGTTGTTGACCACGTTGACCACACCGTGCCAAGCGCACCAAAGGCCGGTGGATGACGGCGAGGCCCCAGACTGGAATGACCCAGAGATGGGGAAGATGGGGCAGTGGAGTCGCAGATGGAGAGGAGTGGGAAACTTGAGTTCGGGTGCACGGCAGCACAGCCGCGGTGCCGCCCATGGGAGACAGGAGCAAGAACATAGGTTGAAGAAGGACCACGGCTGTTGGATTAACATCCAACGGTCCAACTGCTAGAAGCATTTGTCGATTTAGTTGACAAAGCCCTGCGTACACGTCCGCTTAGTAGGCCCACAAGTCAGCCACCAAATCTGACGGGTCCCAGCTGTCAACAGGAGGAATAATTTTTTTCGCATAACAAGGAGGCACTTCCTTCTGTGCGAAGATACAGCCGGTGGGTCCCAGCTGTCAGGTGGACGAAACATTTTTTTTTAGCTTAATAAGGAGGAACTTTCCTTGCGTGCGACCATGGACCTCGTGGGTCCCAGCCGTCAGGCTCTCCACGTATAGTCCTCTTCCGATGACTCTCGTTTGTTGACCACGCCACACCGAGCGCAGCGAGGTGGTGGACGACGGCGAGGCCCCAGACAGGAACGACTCGGAGATGGGAAGACGCGGCAGTGGAGTCACAGATTAAGTGGTGAAGAAGGGTTATAACTAGTTCTGGTGCGGCGTGGGGCTGCAGTCGGTGGAGAATAACAGGAGGTGTAGGGATAGCGTGGCCGGCGGTGGGGTAGCGCTTCACAGCGATGCGTGCTAAGCAGAGCCGCTAGCCGCCGGAGGCCGGACCAGGCGGTCCCGGCGTCCCTAGAGGAAGAAGACGAGAGATTGAAGGTGCATGCCGACCAAGTTGACAACGCCCTGCGTAGGCTTCGACCTATTGGCCCACATGTCAGCCTGCAAAAATGTGGCATATATTTAACCCATGTTTTCTAGAATGTACAGTCCATTTGCTGGGCTGGGTGAACAAATAATTTCGTGTCAATGCGGCCCATTTATATTATCTAAGAAATCCCAGCCCATTTGCACTTCCTTCAAATACACGAATTAGCTGGGCTCGTTATATATACATATATGTTAGAAGGAGCAATTAATATAAAAAATAAACCGGAGAGGCACATTTTTATATACATAATTAACAAATTAGCGAGTTATTGCTCAAAATAAAAATGAGCGCGTTATTATTACATTGGTCCTTAAAATCTTCGCAAGCTTTTGTACGCAATCACTGGGATTTACCTTGCCTGTGATTCAAAAACAACCAGGATTTTCCTTGCCAACTTCTGTTAAACATTTACTTTTATAAGTTAATAACACGTGGGATGTTTTTATAATGTATATATAAGTCTCTATAAAATATACAATAATAGTAATAATATAAATATATATAATGTGGTTGAAAAATACATTGGGCTGCCGATCTTTAAGAAAAAGCCCATAGGCCGGTATGGACATCAAAAAATAAGTTGAAACCACTGTCACCGTATGTCGTGGGCTACGCATGTTAAAATACAAAACCTAGGCCTAGCTGATACTTGTTTGCCCTCTGGAAAAAAATGATACCAGATCCCCGAGCGAACTGGATTATAGAGGGGGCCGGCGGCACGACTAAAGAAGCACATCAGGAGCGATTTTTTTCTTCAGTGGATGGCTCTCGATGGCGTTTTTTTACTTGCCTCTACACCATACAACTTGTATTTTTAGCCTCCTAGTCCGTGGTGGACCAGCAACCCATTTGCTGGGCGGGCCAACCTACAGAAACCAGCACTCGATTTTTCATCAAGCCCTCAAAACAACATAGTACTATGTTTGTTTTGAGGCCGGAAACATTACGGCAGGGGTTGAGCGGGGGAGGGGGCAAGACAGAGCAACAAAGATTAAAATGAGCTGATGTGCCGTTGCTACCCTAACAAAGCAGGTGCAATTCTTCTCGGGAAGAATGTGTGCCGTTGACACCCACACGTCACATACCCCATAGTAGGCATACTAACAAGTTCACACACAAGCACAATAGAAAAGGTAAACATTCGTATCAAACTCAGGTTCACAGGACACATTCATATTCATAGCCAACATTCACTATCAAAAACTCAAAAGATTCAGATATACACAAGTTCAACATGTCTATGGATCCAAATGATTGATAGATCACACAACAATATTCATAGACAATTCACAAAAAGATTCAGATATACACATGTTCAGTATGTTTATGCATCCAAATGATTGAGATCACAACCAATATGATCCATGGACGAACTTTAATTACCTAGGGTACAAACTGGTAAATGGTGTTCAGTCGGAGGTACTTCTTGCTAAAATTAATGCTTGTACGAGTAAACTTTCGAGTACATAAGAGGCAGCACAGACAATCTGAACTTTGCTTGTAGGTTTATCCTCAAATAGTGGCCTCGTGCCGAGGGAGGTTTGAGCAACTTGGCCACTACTTTCATCCAACTAGTTTACTGGCTCATCTTGGTCCTGTAGCTTGCCAAAATTCTACATTGCAGACTGGTAAATGGTGTTCAGTCGGAGGTACTTCTTGCTAAAATTAATGCTTGTACGAGTAAACTTTCGAGTACATAAGAGGCAGCACAGACAATCTGAACTTTGCTTGCAGGTTTATCCTCAAATAGTGGCCTCGTGCCGAGGGAGGTTTGAGCAACTTGGCCACTACTTTCATCCAACTAGTTTACTGGCTCATCTTGGTCCTGTATCTCGCCAAAATTCTACATTGCAGACGAGAAAGGAGGCGGTTGAGAAAATGAACCACCCAAATTTTTTGTGCAGTTCAACTGAAATGGAGCATCCCTGGCGTGCAGACTGATTAAGTGCCAGATGAATATACGCGTCAACCAACTTGTCTGGAATCTTTAGACTCCATGCCATATAGTTCGCTACCATATGTGCCGATAACTAAAAGGCACAAGTTGGGACCAAAGACTGGACTGCGTTTTTCTGGGCTATGCGCCAAGCAATATTTTTGGCGTTCACTCTCCTAATACTTGGAGTTTGACAATTGGTTGACGCCGGTTGATACTCGAATGAATATAGGCACTTCTTCTTGTCAACATCGACGCTTGTCTGAGTGAACTTTGGAGTACATAGCAGCAACATAAGTACCTGTCCATCTGATCTTTTTTGCAGTTCTACTGAAATCACCCGATGTAATGATTTGCCTACGAGTTCAGGCTCCAAGTTACTCCTTTATGAAATCGGCAAACAGTAGCACAATACCAAATTACCAATACATATGACAAGAACAATAATCAGGATAAAGACCAGTACCAACTGTGTGAGGTAGCATATCAATTACTATTTCCTTTGACTGGAAGCCGAGATAAGCCAAGCGACTGACAGCAAAGGAAGAATGCAAGCCGAGATTAGCGACGAACATGAAAGGAAGGAAGCTGTCGAGGCAATGAAGGACCCAAAGTTTTTGTGCAGTTCCACCAAAATCGAGAATCCCTGTTGGCATATATATTGAGAGAGTGAGATTACTGTAATAGTGGGACTAGTTGATGAAACATACACGAACAAATAGAAGCACCCTCATTATCTTAATGGGTAAAGTTAGCATTCCCTCCCAGCTCCACCACATGATTCACCTCCATAGACAAACATACACACGTACATGATTCAGCATAGGGTGCTACTAAAGATTTGTTTAACTCCGACAGGAAAATTAGGCAGCAATAAATTAGTGGTACTTAAGTACTCCTAATTAATTAAGTGAGACAGCAGAAGTGGAAGGGCTCCCTGGAGGATCGTCTCACATGTAAGGTAGTCATTGCCGGTGCCCTTGAATGGCCTCGACTGAGGCCTCTAGCTTCAGCAAAATCGCCTTGGCACTGTTTACTCTTCTTCTTCTTCCTCTTCATGCTCTGTTTCTCATTCTCCTCACCAGTTGGTGAAACCAAGTACATGATTGGCCTTCTATTTCAGAATTGGTTTTGTCAATGAGGGAGTACAAGTGTACTAGTAAAAAATAGCATTATTTTCTCATGGCAGTCGCATAGAGATGAACACATGCATTAAATATCATTCTTACCTAAAGGAAGGTTATTGTGACGCCCCCGATTTGACCGTACACTAATCATGCACGCAAATGTGTACGATCAAGATCAGGGACTCACGGGAAGATATCACAACACAACTCTAAAACATAAATAAGTCATACAAGCATCATAATACAAGCCAGGGGCCTCGAGGGCTCGAATACAAGTGCTCGATCACAGACGAGTCAGCGGAAGCAACAATATCTGAGTACAGACATAAGTTAAACAAGTTTGCATTAAGAAGGCTAGCACAAAAGTAGCAACGATCGAAGAGGCAAGGCCTCCTGCCTGGGACCTCCTAACTACTCCTCGAAGCCGAACTCCATGTAGAAACATCCTTGGGATTTCTAGCTCCTGGACTCCAGCATCTGGTTGCGACCATCCGGTATAGAAAGGGGAAAAGAGGGAGAAAGCAACCGTGAGTACTCATCCAAAGTACTCGCAAGCAAGGAGCTACACTACATATGCATGGGTATATGTGTAAAGGACCATATTAGTGGACTGAACTGCAGAATGCCAGAATAAGAGGGGGATAGCTAATCCTGCAGAAGACTACGCTTCTGGCAGCCTCCATCTTACAGCATGTAGAAGAGAGTAGATTGAAGTCCTCCAAGTAGCATCGCATAGCATAATCCTACCCGGCGATCCCCTCCTCGTCGCCCTGTTAGAGAGCGATCACCGGGTTGTATCTGGCACTTGGAAGGGTGTGTTTTATTAAGTATCCGGTTCTAGTTGTCATAAGGTCAAGGTACAACTCCGGGTCGTCCTTTTACCGAGGGACACGGCTATTCGAATAGATAAACTTCCCTGCAGGGGTGCACCACATAACCCAACACGCTCGATCCCATTTGGCCGGACACACTTTTCTGGGTCATGCCCGGCCTCGTAAGATCAACGCGTCGCAGCCCCACCTAAGCACAACAGAGAGGTCAGCACGCCGGTCTAACCCTATGCGCGCAGGGGTCTGGGCCCATCGCCCTATGCACACCTGCACGTTGTATACGCGGCCGGAAGCAGACCTAGCCTAGTGGCGTTCCAGTCCAATCCGGCGCGCGCCACTTAGTCGCTGATGTCACGAAGGCTTCGGCTGATACCACGACGCCGGGATACCCATAACTACTCCCGCGTAGATGGTTAGTGCGTATAGACCAAATGGCTAGACTCAGATCAAATACCAAGAACTCATTAAGCGTGTTATGATTCTGCGAACGCCGACCAGGGCCAGGCCCACCTCTCTCGTAGGTGGTCTCAACCTGCCCTGTCGCTCCGCCATAAAGTAACAGTCGGGGGCCGTCAGGAACCCAGGCCCACCTCTACCGGGGTGGAGCCACCTGTCCTTTCAGCCCCCTCATCAGAATCACTTGCGGGTACTCAACGAGTCGACCCGACTTTAGTCACCACATGTGTCATGTATATAATGTATATAGAATATACCCGTGATCACCTCCCGAAGTGATCACGGCCCAGTAGTATAGCATGGCAGACGGACAAGAGAGTAGGGCCACTGATGATTCACTAGCATCCTATACTAAGCAGTAGGATAGCAGGTAAGGGTAACAACTGTAGCAACAATGACAGGCTATGCATCAGGATAGGATTAACGGAAAGCAGTAACATGCTACACTACTCTAATGCAAGCAGTATAGAGAAGAATAGGCGATATCTGGTGATCAAGGGGGGGGGGGCTTGCCTGGTTGCTCTGGCAAGTAGGAGGGGTCGTCAACTCCGTAGTCGAACTGGGCAGCAGCAGTGTCGGTCTCGTAGTCTACCGGAGAGAAGAGGGGGGAAGAAACAGTAAATACAATGCAAACATAAGCATGACGATGCGTGACATGACAATGAGCAGTGCTAGGTGTGTCCCAACGCGGCAGTAGGTGGTACCGGCGAAGGGGGGAAACATCCGGGAAAGTATTCCCGATGTTTCGCGTTTTCGGACAAACGGACCGGAGGGGGAAAGTTCCATGTTCGATATGCTAGGAACGTGTGGCTGACAAACGGACTACGTATTCGGATTCGTCTCGTCGTTCTGAGCAACTTTCATGTACAAAGTTTTTTCATCCGAGTTACGGATTATTTTATTTTAATTTTCAAAGTTTTATTCAATTCCTAAAAATCCTGGAATTTATTTAATTTCAAAATAAATAAATAAATGCGAAGTGCACACAGCAACATGGCAGTGTGGCTGACAGTGGGGCCAGAGGGGTACAGTCAGCAGGTACAGTCAGCAGACCAGTCAAAGTTGACTGGTCAACAGGATCAAGTGAGCCCACATGTCATTGACTGGGGCATCCCAGTCAGCAGTTGACTTGGTCAACAGGGCCCAGTGGGACCCAGCAATCACTGACTCAAATAGCTAACAGAAGGTTAGGTCGACCTAATAAAGTAATTAGCAGGTGGGGCCCGTCCGTCAGTGGGTCATTTTTTAAGAGAGTTTTATTTAACCAAACTAAATAATTAGCTAAGTGGCCCCACATGTTAGTGGCTATTAGGGGGCCGGTTAGTGCTAATTAGCATTTAGGTCCTAATTAATTTGGACGGGCCCACACGTCAGTGAGCCAGCCCGTTGGTTTAAGCACGGATGCGTGCGTCGTGCACGCCGGCGAGCCACAGAGGTGGCGGAGGTGCTCGGGAGCACAACTCCGGCGACGGCCTGGCATGCGGGAGGCCGCGGTGGAGGGCGTGCGGCGCGTCCAGCGGGGCAGCAGGCACGACGAGCAGTGGCGAGCAGAAGCAGCTACGACGGCGGGGCAGAGGCAGCATCGATGCGGGAGGAGGCAAGAGCTCGGGCGCGTCGGCGTTGGCACCCTACGGCGAAGGAGTACGTAGGGGGAGGGGGAATCGACAGAGGGCCTCACGTTACTACTGTAGGGCATTGGCAGCGGGTTCGGGGAGGCCGACGATGATGCGTAGGGGCGGCCGAGTTGCAGGAGAGGTTCGGGACGGCGGGGACAAGCGCCGAAGAACGGAGGGAGGAGTCGCTGGGCGGAGGCGATGGCTTCATGGCTCGCCGAAGCGAGGGGAGACGGCGATGTTGCGGCAGGAGGTCGGGGATGGCGGTGCTCGGCGCCGGCGGGTGGCGGCCTCAGGGGAGTGGCGGCTCGGGTGTCGGGCGCCCGCTCCACTACGCATACGTGCGTGCGTGTGGCGCTGCGGGTGAGGGGACGAGGGGAACCGTGGGGGCGAAGTGGGGCGACGGGTTAGGGTTCGGTGGGAGTGGGGGGGTTAGGTAGGCCCTAGGTTGGGCCGGCCTGGTGGGCGGGCCAGCTGGGCCACGGTCGGCCCAGTGTTTTGTTTTGTTTTTTTTCTACTTTTTCTTTTCTGCTTTCTTTTATCTATTTAGTAAATTACAGTTTTTACAAAAGTAAAACCCGTCCCTAAAATAGAGTTACAACTCCAACTACTTTCACAGAAAGTTTTACCCCTGATCAAAATAGTTTAGCAATTTATAATATTCAAAAGGTATTTATTTAATAGTTTTACCTACTGTTTTAATCATTTAAGTGTATTTAAACCTTTTATAAAAATGTGGTTTCTCCACAATAATTACCTATGCATTATTTGGCAACACCCCAACATTTTAGTTTTAATATTTGAAAATCTTTACCGTTTGACTTTATTTTTAGTTTGATTACTGTAGTCTAATTATCTGGGCGTCACAATTCTCCTCCACTACAAGAAATCTCGTCCCGAGATTTAGGAGCGGTTATAAGGGGGAAGGGATCTGGTTACGAAATTCTAACGATTCCTCTCGGTCATAGTTGCTCTCCTCGAAGAGGTCAATCCATTACATTGATGTCTTCAGTCCTCTGCTTCAGGTCATCATGATAAAGTTGTCGTCCTTTCTTCGGGAACTCCATCGTACTTACGACAGAGTAAGGGGGGTATTCCGGAAGAACGGACCTCTGCAAGGTTTACTATCTGGTCAATATCATCGGGGAAGGTGGCGGAAAGTAACTCTCGAACTAAATCTTAAGAAAAAACCGAGAGCAAGTAAGAAAGTACCATGAGAAGTTTCAAACAGGTAGGCAATCGTTCGAAGCCTGAAACAAAGTGTGAAAGGGGTTCAAAGCAATCGGAATAAGTATTATGTCTGATGCCAGTATAGATCAGTAGGATGGTGGCCCGTGAACTACATACAAAGTCAAGCTCTAGGAATAACTTTGGTAACAAGGTGTACAGGAGAGTCAGGTTTCGATCCTGTGGAACTGTGGGTTATGGGCCCACCATGTGGGTTAAAAGTAGGAAGGGCGGTGACATCTTGCACGATCATGATAGCAAGGCATGTCAGAGGGTAGCCTGTCAGTTATATGTCAGCAACATCGTCGGTACCAAGGGCGAGGGACGAAGAGAACCATTTTCCTGCTCGTTGAAACGAGGCGGATCATTAGGCAAAGTTCTCGTCCATCGGTGGTTACCGAAATGTCACCAACAATAATAACAGGGTCTTACTGACAGAGTTGTACACCGAAGTGTTTACATAAGCAGGAGAATATTACTGCTTAGATCATATAGATCACCAGAAAGGTTAAACCAAACAATGGAAAGGAAAATATGATTATTAGATTAAACAGAAGAATGGAAAGGAAAATGTGTTTAAACACATATTTCAAGGGTATATCCTTCCCAAGGACAAGCAGAGCATGATATCCATGACGTGATATAATGTAGAAAACTCTTTAGGTACGGGAGAGAAATTTCATGACATTACCCATACAACGGTGTGTGGATAATTGAGCAGGAAACAATTAGCTTTGGGCTTCAAATGTTCCTGTTTAAAATCAGAGTATCATAGACATCCTTCGAGATAGCATTGACATGGTCAACAGGTGAAGATCAGACTTTGGAAACAAAAACGATCCATCAGGAACAACTTATAGAGTAAGTCTTACAATTTCCTCATGGAAGAATAGCTAACCTTGCTAAAAAGTAAAACTTATAACAATAGGTCCTCCCGCCAGGTGTGTTAGGCATGACATCACCTTACCGGGTCATAAATAGGCCAATGTTATAACTCTTGGAAATATGTTCCAACCATCATATCTGACCGAGATTCAGATCTGATTGATGTGAGGATAACTCAGACTCAGTATCCCTGAGAAGAAAAGGTGCAACACAAATTGTCGAAACGACATCGAAGATTCTTGGGAGATGAACTATGGAAGCGAGTTCCGAACAAGGGTTCATAATTAAATCATGGAGAGGTGAGGAGGTGACTGCTTGACTCAGCGACAATCCATTGAGATTTCCAAAAGATGGATTTCCACCACTATGTGAACAAGGAGATAACATTAGCTAGATCGAATGACTTAATGATGTATGCTCGTGGAAAACATACACAGTTAAACATTGGTTGAAATGTGCACCCGAAATATGGGCTAGGTAGCACAATCAATGTTCGAATGATGATTCATTAAGCCATAGACGTAGAATGAAACTATAGACCAATGACTTCAAAGCAATAGGGTTGCTAGAAGTCTAGAATTTACACATCACAGACCATTTGTTGGTATTCCTTTTAGAAACAACACGGGGACCAAGAAAGAATGGTGATGGAGAGAAGTATCACTGTACCAAGATGTCATGCGAGGTGGTGAAATTCTTACGACATACTTGACATAAAAGATGGTAATACTCCAAGGTAAAGAAGAACAATTGCTGGATAGCAAGGAACTCAAGGTATAACACCAAACGCGAACAAGCTTGTGTTGGAGGGAAGGCAGTAAAGTGGCCGATGATAACACAAATCATCAAGGGAAAGGATGGTCTTTCTCATCATGAATTCAATCGATATTCTGGAAGGACTCAGAATACTCATGATGATCACGACACATTTGTCGAGAGATTCCATGAAGATGCAATCGCTCGGCGATGACATCAAGTCAAAGGAATGATGAAGCGAAAGGTTATTGGAACCCTGGGTATGACACAAACTCGGAATCAAGCTTGTTGTTCAAGGCGAAATGATATGACGAGGAAAGTCGGCGTAAGCTTAGCTCATCGTTGAAAATCGTGCTTCGGAAAGAAGGACCAGATAGCACAGTTAAAAAGTTGCATGATAATGATATAGCCGATCGGGCTAGGAATGACTTGAAGGGTTACTAAATCATAAGCAACGAAAATTACTTAGAGTTATTGAATCGGAGTGTGGAATCGATTCACTTAACGGTGTTCTCGAGTGTTTAATAACTCGGAGCCCGTGGAAAATTGGAATCAATGAGAATGTAATACTTGATGGAGAACTCATAATAAGTTATGCAGTTCCGTGATAATCTTGAGATACCAGGGGGGTAATACTCGACGACAATTCAAAGTAGAGGTTGGACTGGGGTATTACTCTGCAGAAGACAAGTGATTTAACTTGTCCAAGAAATGGTATTTAAAGGAGAACATGGTCGGAACCACGATTGCAAAAGGCCAGATCCCAGATATAAGATGAACTTATACCAAGGGAATAATTAATTTAAGAGAAGCTTTTAATGATAAGATCTACATCATGTCCATGGGCATGAACAAAAAGTTCAAGGTCGACTCCCACTTGTTCAATGCATAACCTTTCATTTACTTCTCATTTTTCAAAGAAGTTGTAGTGTTGAAATTTTATCTGGCAAAATACCAGAAGAGTATGACTCATGAAACTTTCGAGTTCACACATATTATGGAAGGCATAGGTTCAGCCCATCGGGGCATCGTGGAAACATATACCACAACTTCGGAGTAAATAATACAAGCTCGAAAGTAGAGCATGGTTCACAAAACAGATGATACAATTCACCAAAGGCAATATATACCCAAGGAAAGGCTCACAAGGTCATTCAATAGGAAGGACACTGTCGGATATAATCCAAGAAAGGAACCGATGGTCCACAAGGGATCTGATGTGAGCACCGGTACTCAACCAGAGGAAGAAGAATGCAAGGAGATCTGATTATAGAAACAACTGACTAACTCAAAGTTTAAATGCAAAAGAATTATGATTTCCAAATCAGGGGGTCAGAAGCAATGCTCTGATCAAGGATGGATAAGTTGAGTAGGCTTAGGGGTACAATCGATGGCAATTTGATAGGTCGAGATCCAGCTCACGTTTAAAATGACGTCTGAGCTGGAAGGATGAATTCTAGGATATGATTGAGGATTGCGAGCATTCGCAACAAATTGAATCAACGGACTCAAAATGATAATGACAAGAGATGCCAATAAGATTACGAGACCTATGGGATTAACCATAATGCAAGCAAACAAGAATTTCAAGAGCAATAGGCTCCTTAGGATTTTCGGAAGATCGAATAGTATTTTGAAGACTATTGTGAAATACTTGAATCAACTGGGGATGAGCAAATATCCGGTGAGTGCTAGAAATTATCCATAGCGGTATTCATGTGGCAAAGAACAGCAAGGTAGTAAGTTCAAAGGATTCTCGGAACAACAGAGAGAATTTCGGGGTATCTTGTAATAACAAGATCATTTGGGAAACATTGTATGAATGGCGAGTATACGTGGTTATCCATAAGAGTTTATCGATGAAAGGGAATTGCAAAAGCGATGAACACAAGTTCTTCGGGGTATCAGCGGAGAGTATCTTCAGGGTCTTCACGTGCAACAGACGATCATCAGTAATAAGGGGCTCTCCGGGTGAAAGTGATAACGAGATCCTAATGTTAGATTTAGTAAAATCATTTAACCCGAATAGAAGGGAGATCAGAGTCCCAGAGTAAAGGTCGAGGAGTAAAAGATCCTAGTACCACCCAATGGCGACGTGGGCCCGTAAGCCACACAGCCATGTTAGTAAAAGTTTTGTAATGTCTAGACTCGACTTCGGCCAAGGAGTGTGAAAAGGGGGATTCCTACAGGCAGTCGGCTCTGATACCAACTTGTGACGCCCCCGATTTGACCGTACACTAATCATGCACGCAAATGTGTACGATCAAGATCAGGGACTCACGGGAAGATATCACAACACAACTCTAAAACATAAATAAGTCATACAAGCATCATAATACAAGCCAGGGGCCTCGAGGGCTCGAATACAAGTGCTCGATCATAGACGAGTCAGCGGAAGCAACAATATCTGAGTACAGACATAAGTTAAACAAGTTTGCCTTAAGAAGGCTAGCACAAAAGTAGCAACGATCGAAGAGGCAAGGCCTCCTGCCTGGGACCTCCTAACTACTCCTCGAAGCCGAACTCCATGTAGAAACATCCTCGGGATTTCTAGCTCCTGGACTCCAGCATCTGGTTGCGACCATCCGGTATAGAAAGGGGAAAAGAGGGAGAAAGCAACCGTGAGTACTCATCCAAAGTACTCGCAAGCAAGGAGCTACACTACATATGCATGGGTATATGTGTAAAGGACCATATCAGTGGACTGAACTCCAGAATGCCAGAATAAGAGGGGGATAGCTAATCCTGTAGAAGACTACGCTTCTGGCAGCCTCCATCTTACAGCATGTAGAAGAGAGTAGATTGAAGTCCTCCAAGTAGCATCGCATAGCATAATCCTACCCGGCGATCCCCTCCTCGTTGCCCTGTTAGAGAGCGATCACCGGGTTGTATCTGGCACTTGGAAGGGTGTGTTTTATTAAGTATCCGGTTCTAGTTGTCATAAGGTCAAGGTACAACTCCGGGTCGTCCTTTTACCGAGGGACACGGCTATTCGAATAGATAAACTTCCCTGCAGGGGTGCACCACATAACCCAACACGCTCGATCCCATTTGGCCGGACACACTTTTCTGGGTCATGCCCGGCCTCGTAAGATCAACGCGTCGCAGCCCCACCTAAGCACAACAGAAAGGTCAGCACGCCGGTCTAACCCTATGCGCGCAGGGGTCTGGGCCCATCGCCCTATGCACACCTGCCCGTTGTGTACTCGGCCGGAAGCAGACCTAGCCTAGTGGCGTTCCAGTCCAATCCGGCGCGCACCACTTAGTCGCTGACGTCACGAAGGCTTCGGCTGATACCACGACGCCGGGATACCCATAACTACTCCCGCGTAGATGGTTAGTGCGTATAGACCAAATGGCCAGACTCATATCAAATACCAAGAACTCATTAAGCGGGTTATGTATCCGCGAACGCCGACCAGGGCCAGGCCCACCTCTCTCCTAGGTGGTCTCAACCTGCCCTGTCACTCCGCCATAAAGTAACAGTCGGGGGCCGTCAGGAACCCAGGCCCACCTCTACCGGGGTGGAGCCAGCTGTCCTTTCAGCCCCCTCATCAGAATCACTTGCGGGTACTCAACAAGCCGACCCGACTTCTGTCACCACATGTGTCATGTATATAATGTATATAGAATATACCCGTGATCACCTCCCGAAGTGATCACGGCCCAGTAGTATAGCATGGCAGACGGACAAGAGAGTAGGGCCACTGATGGTTCACTAGCATCCTATACTAAGCAGTAGGATAGCAGGTAAGGGTAACAACTATAGCAACAATGACAGGCTATGCATCAGGATAGGATTAACGGAAAGCAGTAACATGCTACACTACTCTAATGCAAGCAGTATAGAGAAGAATAGGCGATATCTGGTGATCAAGGGGGGGGGGGCTTGCCTGGTTGCTCTGGCAAGTAGGAGGGGTCGTCAACTCCGTAGTCGAACTAGGCAGCAGCAGTGTCGGTCTCGTAGTCTACCGGAGAGAAGAGGGGGGAAGAAACAGTAAATACAATGCAAACATAAGCATGACGATGCGTGACATGATAATGAGCAGTGCTAGGTGTGTCCTAACGCGGCAGTAGGTGGTACCGGGGAAGGGGGGAAACATCCGGGAAAGTATTCCCGATGTTTCGCGTTTTCGGACAAACGGACCGGAGGGGGAAAGTTCCATGTTCGATATGCTAGGAACGTGTGGCTGACAAACGGACTACGTATTCGGATTCGTCTCGTCATTCTGAGCAACTTTCATGTACAAAGTTTTTTCATCCGAGGTACGGATTATTTTATTTTAATTTTCAAAGTTTTATTCAATTCCTAAAAATCCTGGAATTTATTTAATTTAAAATAAATAAATAAATGCGAAGTGCACACAGAAGTGTACACAGCAACATGGCAGTGTGGCTGACAGTGGGGCCAGAGGGGTACAGTCAGCAGACCAGTCAAAGTTGACTGGTCAACAGGATCAAGTGAGCCCACATGTCATTGACTGGGGCATCCCAGTCAGCAGTTGACTTGGTCAACAGGGCCCAGTGGGACCCAGCAATCACTGACTCAAATAGCTAACAGAAGGTTAGGTCGACCTAATAAAGTAATTAGCAGGTGGGGCCCGTCCGTCAGTGGGTCATTTTTTAAGAGAGTTTTATTTAACCAAACTAAATAATTAGCTAAGTGGCCCCACATGTTAGTGGCTATTAGGGGGCCGGTTAGTGCTAATTAGCATTTAGGTCCTAATTAATTTGGACGGGCCCACACGTCAGTGAGCCAGCCCGTTGGTTTAAGCACGGATGCGTGCGTCGTGCACGCCGGCGAGCCACAGAGGTGGCGGAGGTGCTCGGGAGCACAACTCCGGCGACGGCCTGGCGTGCGGGAGGCCGCGGTGGAGGGCGTGCGGCGCGTCCAGCGGGGCAGCAGGCACGACGAGCAGTGGCGAGCAGAAGCAGCTACGACGGCGGGGCAGAGGCAGCATCGATGCGGGAGGAGGCAAGAGCTCGGGCGCGTCGGCGTTGGCACCCTACAGCGAAGGAGTACGTAGGGGGAGGGGGAATCGACAGAGGGCCTCACGTTACTACTGTAGGGCATTGGCAGCGGGTTCGGGGAGGCCGACGATGATGCGTAGGGGCGGCCGAGTTGCAGGAGAGGTTCGGGACGGCGGGGACAAGCGCCGAAGACGGAGGGAGGAGTCGCTGGGCGGAGGCGATGGCTTCACGGCTCGCCGAAGCGAGGGGAGACGGCGATGTTGCGGCAGGAGGTCGGGGATGGCGGTGCTCGGCGCCGGCGGGTGGCGGCCTCAGGGGAGTGGCGGCTCGGGTGTCGGGTGCCCGCTCCACTACGCATACGTGCGTGCGTGTGGCGGCGCGGGTGAGGGGACGAGGGGAACCGTGGGGGCGAAGTGGGGCGACGGGTTAGGGTTCGGTGGGAGTGGGGGGGGGTTAGGTAGGCCCTAGGTTGGGCCGGCCTGGTGGGCGGGCCAGCTGGGCCACGGTCGGCCCAGTGTTTTGTTTTGTTTTTTTCTACTTTTTCTTTTCTGCTTTCTTTTATCTATTTAGTAAATTACAGTTTTTACAAAAGTAAAACTCGTACCTAAAATAGAGTTACAACTCCAACTACTTTCACAGAAAGTTTTACCCCTGATCAAAATAGTTTAGCAATTTATAATATTCAAAAGGTATTTATTTAATAGTTTTACCTACTGTTTTAATCATTTAAGTGTATTTAAACCTTTTATAAAAATGTGGTTTCTCCACAATAATTACCTATGCATTATTTGGCAACACCCCAACATTTTAGTTTTAATATTTGAAAATCTTTACCGTTTGACTTTATTTTTAGTTTGAATTTCGAATCGATTTTGAACTAACAAAAGATTAACAACAGTAATCATGGTGACATGGCATCATTAACGCGGGATTACTGTAGTCTAATTATCCGGGCGTCACAGTTATGGTGCCAATATGGATGATGAGGATTGGAACACAGATCTCCCTTTGTGCAGTTCCACCGAAATGAACCAACTGTTCCATTCTGACATTCCAATTAAACAGCACAAAAGCCACTTCTTTTAAGAAGATTTTTGTGCAATGCACCAAAAGGTCACAACAGCAACCAGGTGAAATGGATATCCCTATTTGCACGAAAAGCTACAGAGGAAACAGTCAGAGTCTCAAACAATTACAGGCAAAAACATTTGTCTAAACTTGTCATGGCTTATAACAGTGGCATGGCTTCATTTTTACCAGGGGCATTAGATTAAGAACAACTAAATATTTGGTATAAGGGAATGGGACAGTGGGTGCACCAGCAGTCCAGCACCATGTACCTAAACAGGGGCAGAAAGTGGTGATTCATAGTTTGTTGCCCCGAGAAACAAACATCCAAGAAACATATCTGGGTTGGTCCCATTTTTGTTCACTCTAGCCACCTACTCCTATGTGTGGATAGCAAATCTAGTCGTGGTCATACCATTGTGTACAGCGTTACCCCTATATTCCCTTTTTGACCAAGAGACCGGTTGGATGACCAGTCTATACTACTTTCACCCCCTTTCCTTCCTGTTTGTACCAAGTCCGATGTACTACATACACAGTACTAAATTTCCCCACCCCACTTTATTTCTTGTTTGAACCAAGTACAAGATTCGACTCCATGAAGTAGCTTTACCTCTAACAATAGAAAAAAAGGTGCCGTTGGACCATCCGATCGAGAGGGGCTGAGAGGTAGAAAATGATGCACATGCAGCAACGTAGCGAGCTGGGGAAGTAGAGCTAAGCCGGTTTCGAAGGAAGATATACCTGAAGGTCGTCGGGATGTGGATAGGTGGGCGGCGGGAGGCCAGATCCGCCCACACTAGGGCAACGACGAAGGGATCAGAGGACCTCCCGCGCCGGCGCTCGGCCAGAGATAACAGTGCGGACGGCAGTGGGTCTCCTCCCTCGCTGTTGACGACGGCCTAAACGCTGCCCCTCCTCCCCTTCACCGGCGGAGGGGGATACATCTGGATATGTAACCAGGGGTGAGGATAGAAAGACAGTGTTTTTTGAAGGGAAAAAGACAGTGTTACCACCCCTATCTTGTTTAGATCGGGAGAGGATGAGAGTGTGTGAATAGAGCAACCCTAGCAAGCAAGCGCGGAGGCTCCGGCCTATATATACGTAGTGGGGTAGTTTTCCTTTTTCACTCCATCAAAACAATCGTTTAAAATTGTGTACTACGTGCCAGGTCGTCGTTTTTTTAGTTGTTGATTATTTTTTGAGATAGCTACCCGCTTGTTTCAAGTGGTGTTATGGTGTGCCAGGTCGCACTTTGTATCGTTCAAGTCTGGTACAAGTCCCTCCATTAAATGAACAACCACCCCCTCGTAAAAATTGTGAACAAGTCCACGGCTAAAATTATCGGAAACGTGGGTTGCCCCAACATGCATTATTATTTATATTTTCTACTCCCTCCATTCCTAAATATAAGTCTTTTTTATTAGCTACACCTAAGACAAGAATTTTTTTATTAGCAGTGAACCCCACATGTCATAGACACAAAAAGTGTGGCAAGATTCCCTTAGGCAAGCCAAAGTGTGTCTAACAATTTGAGCAACTCAAGTTAGGCAAGTGTGGCAAGTGTGGGAAAAATAATGTGGCAACACAAGACAAACATAGTCACAATCCAAATAGCCCCGTAATTTTCGGTGACATGCATGAAAATTTGGCTAGTTAAATTTATAGTCAAAATTTAGCAAGGTGCATCAAATCAACACATGCAAGTATCAAAAGGGAAGTCACGGCATGCATGCATGCATGCGTTGTACTCCCTCCATTTCCAAATATAAGTCTTTTTATAGATTGCAACAAGTGACTACATACGAAGCAAAATATGTCTACATACATCCGTATGTAGTACTCCATTTGAAATGTGTAAAAAGACTTATATCGAGTGCAGTGCTTTGATGTGTCGCGTCAACTCGTACAAGACCGAGAAGTTTGATTACTACAATGCCCTCTCCCTCGTGCACTGAGCTCCGGTGCCTTAACTGCACCTGCCTTTGGCTGCATGACAGGTCAGCCAACCACCTGTTGGGCCCACCTGTCATAGACGCAAAGGCAGGAGCCGTAAGTCAATGGAGCTGCGTCCCTCCCTCGCGCATGAGCATGGTGGCTGGCAGGACTAGTAGGAGCTTTCGCTACACGCTTCTTGACGGCGGCGAACTTGCGGATGGAGTTGACCATCATGTCGTCCATGCGAGAGGCGAAGCCGGCATCGGCGAGGGCTACGACGCCGGCAGTCGCCAGCACCGTCTGGAAACGCTGTACGGTGTGGGGCCGCAGGTTGGCGCCTTGGATGATTTGGCACAGCCGACTGCCGCTCGCGACCATTGCCTGCATAGGTGCTTCTGGCTTCTGGTCACTTGGTCTTGGATTGGAGTGAGTAGTGTTGCCAAGTGATTGAGAAAGAACATTTATTGTCAATCTAAACCTGCCATCCATACACCTCTTTGGTTTAGAGTTAGTTCAGGGTTAGAATCTAACTCTAACCTCTAACTGAGTTAGTAGAGTTCTCCTCGTCTCAGTTCATCGCCATCATACTTTCCCCATTTCTGTGTTTTCAGTATCCTGCGAATAAAAGAGGCCCTTAGACTGGTTTAGGTCCGGTAGTTTTTTATAAACGTGTTATGTCCAAAATTTAATAACGTGCTCCGGTTTCTATGAAAATAATCCGGTTTCATGTAGTAATTCATTTATTTATTTATTCTTCTGCGGGGGATTTGCATGTAATTCGTGAGGTCTGAAATGTAAAGTACCCCGACATATGCTCCGAGTCGTGCATGCACTACGACCCAGATGCTCTATGTCCCACATGTAGGTGAAAGGGAGCACGTGGAAATAGCCTAGGAGTACATATAGGAGGATAAATGCGTGAAAAAATATGTACGGTGAAGCGTAGTTGCGGTTCGAAAAGGAGACCTAAAGTGATGACAGGTATAGGTTGCACGCACCCAATTAGTGGTAGTACTAGACATACGACTGCTTTTTCCCTAAAAAAAGAGGTACGAGTGCTCAGTACTCCTATTCTATCAATGCAAGTCCCATCTGACAACAACGTCTGTGCTACAGCTAGCTCTTCTCCCTTGTTTCTCTCTTCTAATTCTAAACTCAGCCGACGCCCGGTGGGCGGGGTGGGGATTTGCCGATGGTCGGTTTGCTCAACTGCGGCCCCACCTCACAGTGAAAACGTTACTACTGGAATAAAAATGCCATATACTCCTATACTAATAAAACATTAAGGCCACGAGGCGATGCAGTGCTGCTTACAGGAGGCAATAAGAAGAGATGCATCCATCGACGACGTCCACCTCCTCGACTCAGGGCGCCGGCCCACCGAACGGCGGCTAAGTAGCAGCGGCTTTCGTGGCCAGGTCGATGTGATTCTGAACAATGTCGTCCAAAGACTCTAGCCGCTGGAAGAAGGCCAATGTCTTTCTGTCCTTGCTGGCCTTGTAGTGGCCTATGTAGATGATTTCCTCATAGACATGGATGTGCAGGTCGACGGTTTCTTGCATGGCGAGGCGCTGCGCGACGAGCGCGGCCTCGAGGTGCACATTCTTCATCGCGACCTCCGGCAACTGCAGGGCCACCAGGGCTTGAAAGAGTTCGTCACCATGGAGGCCGATGAGGGTGGAAGGCAATGAGGAGCTTGGGCGCGCGGGCTGGAGCAGTACGGTAAGGTCGTCCGCGCGCTTCTTGACGGCGGCGAACTTGCGGATGGAGTTGACCATCATGTCGTCCATGCAAGAGGCGAAGCCGGCATCGGCGAGGGCTACAACGTCGGCGGTCGCCAGCATCGTCTAGAAATGTTGCGCTGTGCGGGGCCGCAGGCCGGCGCCTTGGATGATTTGGCACAGCCGACTGCCGCTCGCGTCCATCGCCTCCATAGGTGCTTCTGGCTTCTGGTCACTTGGTCTTGGATTGGAGTGACCAGTGTTGCGCAGAGACTAAGGGTAGATGGATTGGAGTGGTGGGGCGCCTTTATATGAGAATCCAAACTCTGTTGCATTCACATCATGCTGGCTCTGTTCTGCTTCTCCAATTAATTCCCTCTGCATGTAGAGTAATTTGAGGATGCATCATTGACCGTTCAACGTCTCGGGAACCGCTACCCTCTCCTCCTTGGCATTCAAGCACCTATGGAGGCAACTGCTGCTCGCGTCTATCGTGTGTCGGGAGACGTTCCCGTCGACGACGAGGTGCCTATGGTGACTTCGTAAATTTGAACATGATAGTACTAGTATACTCAATATTGTGCACCGCGACCAAGGCCGAGAGGAAAACGAGAGAACTACGTATTTATTTATGGTGTAGATTCACTCATTTTGCTCCATATGTACTCCGTCTCGGTGTAGTCTAGTCACTTGTTGAAATCTCTAGAAAGGCAAATACTCCTTTCTGGTTTACAGGGCTATACTAGCAAGTAGTACTACAATAGTGGGCTCACATAGCAATTTTGTCTCATGCCAGAGCATGGCTATATGCGTGCTCCAAGGTTCACAACTGCCACGTTCGGGTTGCACTTGGCTCTTCGCCTCTTCGAGAAGACGAACAATGATGTTACTACTACTACTTCTACAATATCGAATCCACTGCTGCATGTCCGTCCACCGCGAGCGCGAGGAATAGCTTGTTGTAGTACTATAAGCAAAAGCCTGTCCTCGTCTGCGAGCCACCGCGCGCATGAGCGAGGGAGAAGGCATGTAGTAGAAAAATCAAGCTTCTCCTTGTTGTATGAGTTGACGCGACACATCATAGCACTGGCCCCACATGGTCGCCTCTAAACTTGGTTGAAAGACCCGTAGTGTACAATACTCCATTTGCTGCAACCTCTAACATTTACCCCACCACAAATTAAAATATATATTCCTGTCTTGACCAGATGAGCGTGCAAACTAGAATCACTAGGATGACAGGTAGGGCCAGAAGATTATTTTAATCAAAAAAATATAGCATGGAGCCGAATCCAACGATTTTAAGCTTACAGGCACGGTACACGCTATCCTAGACTACTCTACACATGAAACTGCCACACGAGCGTCCGGGGTGCGCCTGGCTCTTCGCCTCTTCGGGAAGTCAAACAAAATGATGGAGTACTACTACAGTGGAGGAGTACTACAGTAGGCTTCTGGCCATCTGACACCGATTGAACTGCTGCATGTCCACCGCGTACGGGAGGGAGAGCGTGTAGCGAACGAAAGCTTCTCCTAGTCCTGCCAACCACCACGCTCATCGGCGAGGGAGGGACACAGTTTCATTCACTTACTGCTCCTGTCTTTGCGTCCATGACAGGTGGGCCCGACAGGTCGGTGGCCCACCTGTCATGCAGCCAAAGGCAGGTGCGGTTAAGGCGAGAGGGCGTTGTAGTAATCAAATTTCTCGGTCTTGTACGAGTTGACGCGACACATCAAAGCACCACACTCGATATATTTCAATAATTTGCGTTTACCGATGCATTAATTACAACGCATGCATGCATGCTATGACTCTCCTTTTGATACTTGCATGTGTTGATTTAATGCACCTTGAAGTAGTATGAATATGTGACGGTAAATCTTTGTAATGCCCCAGCCCTAATAAAGCGAGAGATGGTTGTGCACGAGGAGGGCGAGATCATGCAGACGGAACAAGGCCCGACGATGGAGCTCTCTATGGTCTCGATGGACGTCACCTTGCTCCACTGCCCCTTGTGCCTCCGCCCTTGAAGCCTCCAGTGTATGAGGTTCGAATATAGCTCGTCCGTTCGGCTGATCGAGCAAGGTGCAGGTTTCTTGATTGATGTGTTGTTCGATTGATTTGTGCAGTGCAAGGGAGGGCACCTGGCTTGCGCGGACTGCCGCGTCGAGCGCCCCGGGAACCAGCGGCAGTGCCAGAAGTGTGAGAGCGGCGGTGGCTTCGACGTGCGGAACACGGCGGTGGACGCCGTCCTCTCCTCGGTGAGGGTGGAGTGCCCACATGAAGGCTGTGGGCTCTACGTCACATACCACAACCTCGCCGATCACCAGAGCGTGTGTCCACTCGTGCCCTGCAAATGCCCCGTGCCCGTCTGCGGCTACGAAGGCCCGCCGCCGGTGCTCTCCCACCACATCAGCACCGTGCATCCCATGCCCGTGCACATGATCCAGTACGGCAAGGCGCTCCAGCTGCAAGTGCCACTGTCGGAGCCACGGCTCTCGCTGTTCGCGGAGGAGGACGGCCGCGCGTTTTTCTTGGTCGGTGGCATGCTCGACATCGGTGTGCCTATCACCGTGTCGGTCGTCTGCATCAGAGCGGGGGCGTCCCCACTGCCGCACTACGTGGCCAAGCTGTGGGCGACGGCCCGCCGGGGGAGCCCAAAGGCAGGACCGACGCCGTCAAGGTGGAAATGAAGGTGACAAGCAGCAGGGATCCCGGCGACGTCGCCGTGCAGGAGCTAACCTTCTTCACAGTTCCGCCCAAGCTGCTGGCCAGGGCTAAGCTGGTGTCCCTCCACATTCAGATTGACAAGCTCACGTCCTAAATGATTCTACAGTGCCTTCTGTTTATCTTAGTAATATGCTAATATAGGGGTTAGCTTGGTCTACTTTAGCTTAAGAGATGGTGGGTTTTGGTGGCGATGCAGCAATTACCTCGACATCAGATCAGCAGTGAAAGTAAGATCGAACAGTCGAATGGATATTTTGTCTCTGTTGGATATAAAGATCCTTTCGGTAAGAAGTAACATCTTATATGCTTTTTTTTCAAAACGGAACAGCAATACTAGTATAATTTTTGTTGACATGCACTAATATTTTTGAAACGAACGTCGGGCTGTAGCTAGAAGGGCGGTTGGGACGCGGCATCGGCCCATACCGCAGTGACCCCCGATTGGGACACACCGACTGTGGATTTTCTCCCACGCCAATGTCGACCGTGTCTACACAGAACATTGTTCCCTTCCCCCAGCTGCGGGATCAGGCTGGATATGTGAGCAGCGGTGTGGCCACCGTCGTTCTATGCTTGTGAAGAGAGCAACCCAAGCAAGCAGGCTTGTAGCTTAGGCTCCTGCTAGTGTATATATAGTGGTTTTCTTTTTCTCTCCATATCAACCATTTTATATTGCGTACGTGTCATTGAAGAGTGAAATGATGGTTGCTTCTTCCGACTAACTTACTGTGTGATTTGACTGCTCCTTTAGTGGCCCCTACACGTACTCCCCTTACGTGTATACAACAGTCACACGTACACATGGTCGCAAAAACGCGCACGATGCCCTAATGCATGCATGTCCGAGCACACGACGGAACACACACGGTCACGCTCAAGTTCTCAACCTACACGTGCATGCACACACATACTCAGCTAGGGTGAGCTAGTGACCGTATAAACACCGGAAAATGTATATATTGCTTGCCATTCTTCTTGAAGTTCCCCTTCTTCCCTTTGCCCTTTTTTGAAACTAGTGGTCTCGTCAACCATCAACACTTGATGTTTTTCTTGATTTCTACCTTCGTCGATTTCAGCATCACGAAGAGCTCGGGAATTACGTTCGTCATCCCTTGCATACTATAGTTCGTGACGAAGTTCAACTAACTTGGTGATGGTGACTAGAGAATTCTGTCAATCACTATTTTATCTGGAAGATTAACTCCCACTTGATTCAAGCGATTGTAGTACCCAGACAATCTGAGCACATGCTCACTGCTTGAGCTATTCTCCTCCATCTTTTAGCTATAGAACTTGTTGGAGACTTCATATCTCTCAACTCGGGTATTTGCTTGAAATATTAACTTCAACTCCTGGAACATCTCATATGGTCCATGATGTTCAAAACGTCTTTGAAGTCCCGATTCTAAGCCGTTAAGCATGGTGCACTAAACTATCAAGTAGTCATCATATTGAGCTAGCCAAACGTTCATAACGTTTGCATCTGCTCCTGCAATAGGTCTGTCACCTAGCGGTGCATCAAGGACATAATTTTTCTGTGCAGCAATGAGGATAATCCTCAGATCACGGATCCAATCCGCATCTTTGCTACTAACATCTTTCAACATAATTTTTCTCTAGGAACATATCAAAAATAAACACAGGGAAGCAACAATGCGAGCTATTGATCTACAACATAATTTGCAAAATACTACCAGGACTAAGTTCATGATAAATTTAAGTTCAATTAATCATATTACTTAAGAACACCCACTTAGATAGACATCCCTCTAATCATCTAAGTGATTACGTGATCCAAATCAACTAAACCATAACCGATCATCACGTGAAATGGAGTAGTTTTCAATGATGAACAACACTATGTTGATCATATCTACTATATGATTCACGCTCGACCTTTCGGTCTCAGTGTTCCGAGGCCATATCTGCATATGCTAGGCTTGTCAAGTTTAACCTGAGTATTCCGCGTGTGGAACTGTTTTGCACCCGTTGTATTTGAACGTAGAGCCTATCACACCCGATCATCACGTGGTGTCTCAGCACGAAGAACTTTCACAACGGTGCATACTCAGGGAGAACACTTTTATCTTGAAATTTTAGTGAGAGATCATCTTATAATGCTACCGTCAATCAAAGCAGGATAAGATGCATAAAAGATAAACATCACATGCAATCAATATAAGTGATATGACATGGCCATCATCATCTTGTGCTTGTGATCTCCATCTCCCAAGCACCGTCATGATCACCATCGTCACCGGCGCGACACCTTGATCTCCATCGTAGCATCGTTGTCGTCTCGCCAACTATTGCTTTTACGACTATCGCTACCGCTTAGTGATAAAGTAAAACAATTACATGGCGATTGCATTTCATACAATAAAGCGACAACCATATGGCTCCTGCCAGTTGCCGATAACTCTGTTACAAAACATGATCATCTCATACAATAAAATATAGCATCATGTCTTGACCATATCACATCACAACATGCCCTGCAAAAACAAGTTACACGTCCTCTACTTTGTTGTTGCAAGTTTTACGTGGCTGCTACGGGCTTAGCAAGAACCGCTCTTACCTACGCATCAAAACCACAACGATAGTTTGTCAAGTTGGTGCTGTTTTAACCTTCGCAAGGACCGGGCGTAGCCACACTCAGTTCAACTAAAGTGAGAGAGACAGACAACCACCAGTCACCTCTAAGCAACGAGTGCTCGCAATGGTGAAACCAGTCTCGCGTAAGCGTACGCGTAATGTCGGTCCGGGCCGCTTCATCTCACAATACCGCTGAACCAAAACGGAACAGCAATACTAGTATAATTTTTGTTGACATGCACTAATATTTTCGAAATGAACGTCGGGCTGTAGCTAGATGGGTGGTTGGGACGCGGCATCGGCCCATACCGCGGTGACCCCCGATTGGGACACACCGACTGTGGATTTTCTCCCACGCCAATGTCGACCGCGTCTATGCAGAACATTGTTCCCTTCCCCCAGCTGCGGGATCAGGCCGGATATGTGAGCAGCGGTGTGGCCACCGTCGTTCTATGCTTGTGAAGAGAGCAACCCAAGCAAGCAGGCTTGAAGCTTAGGCTCCTGCTAGTGTATATATAGTGGTTTTCTTTTTCTCTCCATATCAACCATTTTATATTGCGTACGTGTCATTGAAGAGTGAAATGATGGTTGCTTCTTCCGACTAACTTACTGTGTGATTTGACTGCTCCTTTAGTGGCCCCTACACGTACTCCCCTTACGTGTATACAACAGTCACACGTACACATGGTCGCAAAAACGCGCACGATGCCCTAATGCATGCATGTCCGAGCACACGACGGAACACACACGGTCACGCTCAAGTTCTCAACCTACACGTGCATGCACACACATACTCAGCTAGGGTGAGCTAGTGACCGTATAAACACCGGAAAATGTATATATTGCTTGCCGTTCTTCTTGAAGTTCCCCTTCTTCCCTTTGCCCTTTTTTTGAAACTAGTGGTCTCGTCAACCATGAACACTTGATGTTTTTCTTGATTTCTACCTTCGTCGATTTCAGCATCACGAAGAGCTCGGGAATTACGTTCGTCATCCCTTGCATACTATAGTTCATGACGAAGTTCTACTAACTTGGTGATGGTGACTAGAGAATTCTGTCAATCACTATTTTATCTGGAAGATTAACTCCCACTTGATTCAAGCGATTGTAGTACCCAGACAATCTGAGCACATGCTCACTGCTTGAGCTATTCTCCTCCATCTTTTAGCTATAGAACTTGTTGGAGACTTCATATCTCTCAACTCGGGTATTTGCTTGAAATATTAACTTCAACTCCTGGAACATCTCATATGGTCCATGACGTTCAAAACGTCTTTGAAGTCCCGATTCTAAGCCGTTAAGCATGGTGCACTAAACTATCAAGTAGTCATCATATTGAGCTAGCCAAACGTTCATAACGTCTGCATCTGCTCTTGCAATAGGTCTGTCACCTAGCGGTGCATCAAGGACATAATTTTTCTGTGCAGCAATGAGGATAATCCTCAGATCACGGATCCAATCCGCATCTTTGCTACTAACATCTTTCAACATAATTTTTCTCTAGGAACATATCAAAAATAAACACAGGGAAGCAACAATGCGAGCTATTGATCTACAACATAATTTGCAAAATACTACCAGGACTAAGTTCATGATAAATTTAAGTTCAATTAATCATATTACTTAAGAACTCCCACTTAGATAGACATCCCTCTAATCATCTAAGTGATTACGTGATCCAAATCAACTAAACCATAACCGATCATCACGTGAAATGGAGTAGTTTTCAATGGTGAACAACACTATGTTGATCATATCTACTATATGATTCACGCTCGACCTTTCGGTCTCAGTGTTCCGAGGCCATATCTGCATATGCTAGGCTCGTCAAGTTTAACCTGAGTATTCCGCGTGTGGAACTGTTTTGCACCCGTTGTATTTGAACGTAGAGCCTATCACACCCGATCATCACGTGGTGTCTCAGCACGAAGAACTTTCGCAACGGTGCATACTCAGGGAGAACACTTTTATCTTGAAATTTTAGTGAGAGATCATCTTATAATGCTACCGTCAATCAAAGCAAGATAAGATGCATAAAAGATAAACATCACATGGAATCAATATAAGTGATATGACATGGCCATCATCATCTTGTGCTTGTGATCTCCATCTCCCAAGCACCGTCATGATCACCATCGTCACCGGCGCGACACCTTGATCTCCATCGTAGCATCGTTGTCGTCTCGCCAACTATTGCTTTTACGACTATCGCTACCGCTTAGTGATAAAGTAAAACAATTACATGGCGATTGCATTTCATACAATAAAGCGACAACCATATGGCTCCTGCCAGTTGCCGATAACTCGGTTACAAAACATGATCATCTCATACAATAAAATATAGCATCATGTCTTGACCATATCACATCACAACATGCCCTGCAAAAACAAGTTAGACGTCCTCTACTTTGTTGTTGCAAGTTTTACGTGGCTGCTACGGGTTTAGCAAGAACCGCTCTTACCTACGCATCAAAACCACAACGATAGTTTGTCAAGTTGGTGCTGTTTTAACCTTCGCAAGGACCGGGCGTAGCCACACTCAGTTCAACTAAAGTGAGAGAGACAGACAACCACCAGTCACCTCTAAGCAACGAGTGCTCGCAACGGTGAATCCAGTCTCGCGTAAGCGTACGCGTAATGTCGGTCCGGGCCGCTTCATCTCACAATACCGCTGAACCAAAACGGAACAGCAATACTAGTATAATTTTTGTTGACATGCACTAATATTTTCGAAACGGCCGTCGGGCTGTAGCTAGAAGGGCGGTTGGGACGCGGCATCGGCCCATACCGCGGTGACCCCCGATTGGGACACACCGACTATGGATTTTATCCCTCGCCAATGTCGACCGCGTCTACGCAGAACATTGTTCCCTTCCCCCAGCTGCGGGATCAGGCCGGATATGTGAGCAGCGGTGTGGCCACCGTCGTTCTATGCTTGTGAAGAGAGCAACCCAAGCAAGCAGGCTTGTAGCTTAGGCTCCTGCTAGTGTATATATAGTGGTTTTCTTTTTCTCTCCATATCAACCATTTTATATTGCGTACGTGTCATTGAAGAGTGAAATGATGGTTGCTTCTTCCGACTAACTTACTGTGTGATTTGACTGCTCCTTTAGTGGCCCCTACACGTACTCCCCTTACGTGTATACAACAGTCACACGTACACATGGTCGCAAAAACGCGCACGATGCCCTAATGCATGCATGTCCGAGCACACGACGGAACACACACGGTCACGCTCAAGTTCTCAACCTACACGTGCATGCACACACATACTCAGCTAGGGTGAGCTAGTGACCGTATAAACACCAGAAAATGTATATATTGAGCGCAATGAGCATATTATGAAGTCCACTGACCGTATTTTTACATATATACAGTGACAGACACTGTATTTATCTCGTTTGAAATTAAGCCATATTAACTGGAGAGGAGGCAGTATGGACTAGCATTACTTTGTTGTGTCCCGTCAACTTGCCGAACGAGGAGAAGCTTGCAGGACGGGAGGGCTTCCGCACGGTGGCTCTGTTGGGGAACGTAGTAATTTCAAAAAAATTCTACGCACACGCAAGATCATGGTGATGCATAGCAACGAGAGGGGATAGTGTTGTCCATGTACCCTCGTAGACCGAAAGCGGAAGCGTTAACACAACGCGGTTGATGTAGTCGTACGTCTTCACGATCCGACCGATCAAGTACCGAACGTACGGCACCTCCGAGTTCAGCACACGTTCAGCTCGATGACGTCGCTCGAACTCCGATCCAGCCGAGTGTTGAGGGCGAGTTTCGTCAGCACGACGGCGTGGTGACAATGATGATGTTCTACCGATGCAGGGCTTCGCCCAAGCACCGCTACGATATTAACGAGGTGTAATATGGTGGAGGGGGGCACCGCACACGGCTAAGAGATCAATGATCAATTGTTGTGTCTTTGGGGTGCCCCCTGCCCCCGTATATAAAGGAGCAAGGGGGGAGGCAGCCGGCCTAGGAGGAGGGCGCGCCAAGGGGGGAGTCCTACTCCCACCGGGAGTAGGACTCCTCCTTTCCTTGTTGGAGTAGGAGAAGGGAAGGGAGAAGGAGAAGGAAGGAAGGGGGCGCCCCCCCTCCCTAGTCCAATTCTGACTAGTCCATGGGAGGGGTGCGGCCACCCTTTGGGGCCTTTCTCTCCTTTTCCGTATGGCCCATTAAGGCCCAATACGAATTCCCGTAACTCTCCGGTACTCCAAAAAATACCTGAATCACTCGGAACCTTTCCGATGTCCGAACATAGTCGTCCAATATATCGATCTTTACGTCTCGACCATTTCGAGACTCCTCGTCATCTCCCCGATCTCATCCGGGACTCCGAACTCCTTCGGTACATCAAAACTCATAAACTCATAATAAAACTGTCATCGTAACATTAAGCGTGCGGACCCTACGGGTTCGAGAACTATGTAGACATGATCGAGACACGTCTCCGGTCAATAACCAATAGCGGGACCTGGATGCCCATATTGGCTCCCACATATTCTACGAAGATCTTTATCGGTCAGACCGCATAACAACATACATTGTTCCCTTTGTCATCGGTATGTTACTTGCCCGAGATTCGATTGTCGGTATCTTGATACCTAGTTCAATCTCGTTATCGGCAAGTCTCTTTACTTGTTCCGTAATACATCATCCTGCAACTAACACATTAGTCACAATGCTTGCAAGGCTTATAGTGATGTGTATTACTGAGTGGGCCCAGAGATACCTCTCCGACACTCGGAGTGACAAATCCTAATCTCGAAATACGCCAACCCAACAAGTACCTGTGGAGACACCTGTAGAGCACCTTTATAATCACCCAGTTACGTTGTGACATTTGGTAGCACACAAAGTGTTCCTCCGGTAAACGGGAGTTGCATAATCTCATAGTCATAGGAACATGTATAAGTCATGAAGAAAGCAATAGCAACATACTAAACGATCGAGTGCTAAGCTAGCGGAATGGGTCAAGTCAATCACATCATTCTCCTAATGATGTGATCCCATTAATCAAATGAAAACTCATGTCGATGGCTAGGAAACATAAGCATCTTTGATCAACGAGCTAGTCAAGTAGAGGCATACTAGTGACACTCTGTTTGTCTATGTATTCACACATGTATTAGGTTTCCGGTTAATACAATTCTAGCATGAATAATAAACATTTATCATGATATAAGGAAATAAATAATAACTTTATTATTGCCTCTAGGGCATATTTCCTTCAGTCTCCCACTTGCACTAGAGTCAATAATCTAGTTCACATCGCCATGTGATTTAACATCAATAGTTCACATCACCATGTGATTAACACCCATAGTTCACATCGTCATGTGACCAACACCCAAAGGGTTTACTAGAGTCAGTAATCTAGTTCACATCGCTATGTGATTAACACCCAAAGAGTACTTGTCAGGACCGTAATTTTCGGGATATTAATTTCCCAGAAAATGGCCTTTGTGCTCACCAGCCCCAGGATTACTGTTAGCTGATGAGGCACAACTTGATACAAGAATTCCAAGCAAGATACAAAATATGTAGTACAAGACCATTGTGGCCTATGAGTACAACACTTTGTTTCTAGTGGTTGATGGCGGAAGCGATTTGTGGTTCATCTGCGTCTATGGGACTCCGTTTCCCACAAGAACAGCTGACAAGGATAACTCCTATCTTCGCGAGGCTGCTATCACCTTTACATGGGTTCCGGGGCGGTCGTCGTTATGCTCTTCTCCACGCAAGAGATGTGGCCAAGACAATAGCCAGGGACAAGCCAGTGAGTACGTTTGAATGTATTCGCAAACATTATGAACACGGGTATAATATAATAAGGGATAATCATGCTCCAAAAAAATCTATGACCACAACGTCTGTCACGAAATAAACGAAATCCATTATGCTCGCAAGCAGGTAAAATATGAATATGCAATACGGAAGTAAAAAAATAGAATGTACTGATCGAGTGTCTGAAGCGACGCCTCGAAAAGGATAATAAGATAAATCATGCCTCAGTCGGGCGTCTGAGCGACACCACATAAAGGGCTTATGAATAATAAATAAATGACAAACATGCCGCAGTCGGGCGTCTGAGCGACACCACATAAAGGGCTTATGAATAATAAATAAATGACAAACATGCCGCAGTCGGGCGTCTGAGCGACACCACATAAAGGGCTTATAAAGGATAAATAAATAACAAGCATGCCGCAGTCGGGCGTCTGAGCGACGCCACATAAAGGGCTTATAAAGGATAAATAAATAACAAGCATGTCGCAGTCGGGCGTCTGAGCGACGCCACATAAAGGGCTTATAAATAATAATCACAGTGAGTATCTAGGAGGTAGAACCGTCCCAGGGATACTTAATGATTCAAATAATGTAAATGGTTAGTCCATAATAATAATAAGCATAATCCTCATATGACATGGGTCATAATCAATGTTCTAGTATATCCATTTCTCCATCCGAAGACCGTCACTATGTTCTAGTTTAGCCGTTCTCCATCCGAATACCGTTACTATGATCCAGTTTAGCCGTTTCTCCATCCGAAAACCATCACTAGACCCATCTCAGACTGTAGTCCTTACCCATGGACATGGCTATCCGAATAGATATAACCTCTGCAGAGGGTGTACTCTTTACCCACGAGTAACGGATTTATTTAGTCCATCGGGACTAATTCCGCCTACGGCCTTTTAATTGAAAACACGCCTGACCTGCACACACCAGCTTAACTTACCGGTGTCTGGAATCACCCACGACACCTGTCAAGCAAAACTCTAAGTGGGGAGGCTACAACCTCGACGTAGCATGGGATCAAATTTATATCACGCGCTCTAAGGGGTGCCCCCCTCTCGGTCCCAACCAGAAACACCCATGCCCCCGGACCAGGTGGCATGCCTACCGGAGGCCTCCGGTATATTCCACCATGGCCTCTCTGTACGGTTGTGCTAGGACGGGGTTGACAACTTACTGAACCGTACCCTACCTGCGGCAGGGACATGTGGTAGTACGAAACAAGTATGGGGGTTACTGGACAAGACTCGACCCACGTCCGACTCAGGAGGTCTCCGAATAATTAGCATAACCAATATATTTCCAATAACAGACAGAATCACCGCTCATCAAACCTCCTCATGCCATACCGGACACACTCGTCTCGACGAGGAACTAGGGACAAGCTCGTGTCTACCCAAGACCACGACTTTCCCGGCTTCCTGCCGGTATGCATGAAAAGCTCGCGAGGATGATCACTATCACCAGTATATCCATTTCTAACAGTAAAGCATCTCCAATATGCACTCATGCGTATGATCTTATCGTCACATAAAATAGCGTATGCTCCAAGTCAAGGTGATGTTGTAACCGTATCAACAACATCCAAAAATATTAAGCCAGGGTTCAGAATGCTTGCCTTCAAGTGTATTCATGTGGGGGTGCACTTTTTGAAGGTTGCCTTTTCTCCAAAAATCCTATTTTGAGAAATATTCAAATAACACACATTTCAAAAACAGTACAAAAAGTTGTCCCAATTTTTTTTGAAATAAATCTTAAAATAAACTAGATGAAATTTGAGAGAGGTAGGAAAAAGAATCAACTCATTTGGAGTTTTATTTTAAAAGATATAGCCAATCAAAGATTAGTCAAAGTTCTGTTTTTTAAATAAAACCAGAAAAGAAAACGTTTCGGGGGAAACTACGCTTTCGAAGCAGAGGAGACGTACTCGGGACTTTGCGCTATCACTTAACCAGAGTGGACGGGCGCGGGGGTCACTGACAGTGGGTACAGGGGGGCCACTGGTCAGGTTTGACTGGTCTTCCCTCCCTCCTCTCTCTCTGCCCGAACGGTGGCGGGACTCCGGCGATCGCCGTCGACGAACGGCAGCTCCCCACGGGTATCCGAGGGCGGGGATGGACCTGCCAGACCGGGGCGGTCCTCTCGGTGGTCGTTGGGTCGATGGTGGTGGGAGGAGTCTCCGGCGGCGAGCTCCGCGGCGGAGGGGGCTACGGGAGTGAAGGGGGTTCTGGGCTCCGGTGGTTTCGGATCGAGGCTGAGGCGCTGGGCAGCTCCGCAAGAACAAGGGGAAGCGAGTGGTGGCGCACGATGGGCGGGGGAGTGTCTGGTTGCGACGAATGGCACCGGAAGGCAGCGGTGGCCGAACCGGCCGGAGGTGGGGGAGATGGCCTCTTCCGGTCAATCCACGGCTAGGGGAGCACTAGGGGGGAGGCCTGAGGTCGCCTGAGCGCTCGGAGGGGCTCGGGGTCTCCTTTTATAGGCGTTCGAGGCTGATCCCGCGGCGGCCGTGGACAAGAACGCCGGCGACCGTCGCTCTGTAGCCGCAGGGCGACGTGGCAGCGACGAGCGCGTGCCGACGGGCTCCAGGATAAGCTCGAGCTGTTCACAGGGGCAGCTGGCGCGCGCGGGTGGCTTGGGCGGCGCCGACCATGGCAGGAGCTCACTGCCGACGCTGGCGTGGCGCCAAAGGCTCTGACGGCGGCGCTGTAGGGCACCAGGGCTGGCTTGGAGGGTACTGGCGAGTGGGCGAGTGCAGGGCGCGGCTCTGCAGGCGAGCAAGGGCCAGGGGCGGGACGCGGCGAGGGCGGCAGTGCGACGCGGCGGCTCGGTGCGCGCGCGTGCAAAACGTGCGCTCTGGGCGCACCCAGAGCACGCACGGGACGTGCTCGACGAAATGCCAGGGCAGCCTAGGGTTCGAGAGGGAGGCTGGCAATTAACAGGGCAGGGTTAGGGATAGCTAGGAGGTTAGTGGACGTGCTGGATGGGTCAGGGGCTCAAGTTCACAATGCAAACTAGAAAACATGCCAAAACTGTTCCTGCACACAGGGTGTTCGACAGAATGCCATGGGCATCTAGGCAACTCTTGGGGTGGCCAAACTCCCCAGATCCTAGTCTCTTTAGGAGCTAAAGAAAGTGGTAAGGTTAGTTTGGCAAAAACAGAAATTTGTTAGTGCAAGTTTTTGAGAAAATCAGTTTTGGGAAGAAACAAAAGGCTATCATTGCATGCACTAAAGATACTCCAATGGGTCAAATCTCCTGGACTTAAGGGTTTGGTAGGGAGGACTATAAGTAGGAAAAAGCTCATGGGCACTGGAGCAAAATAAAATAGGGTTGAAGTACAAATCACCAAACTGGACCAGAATGAAAATGAGGTTGATTCACTCAAAATTTTCATAGAACATCACTGGGTTTTTGCATGAAGTTGCATTATGAGCATCTACTGACATCTCCAAACACTTGGAAGAATTTTTAGAAGAATTTTTAAATAGGTTGTAGTGCAAAAATACCTACTGGACCAGATTTGAAAAATTGATGTAGAGCTCAAAATCTCAAATGACCAAAGGATATTTTTGCATAAAAGTTATGTGGAAACTTCACATGACATCCCCAAATTTTGGTGAATTTTTTTAATGCATTTATCAAAAGGTTGCAGTGCAAAAAGGGGCTCCAAATTTATGAAAGATCATTTTTAAAAGAATAAAGCTCATGAAAAACAATTATGCAAATAAATCCACTGATAAAGAATTGTTTTTTATAAAGAGGGCATACAAGTCCAATAATACTTTTGGAAAGTTTCCACTTGAGGTAAAAACCCACAATATTAAAGAGAAGAGGGGTTCTGAAATCAAAGGAGAAATCCAGAAAAATAAAAATTTAATTTCCTGGCAAAATCTTTAATTAATAAAACAAGGTCAAATTTTTGGGGTGTCACAGTACTAAGGTGTGATCATGTTTTGCTTGTGAGATAATTTTAGTCAACAGGTCTGTCACATTCAGATCCGTAAGTATTTTGCAAATTTCTATGTCTACAATGCTCTGCACGGAGCTACTCTGGCTAATTGCTCCCACTTTCAATATGTATCTAGACCGAGACTTAGAGTCATCTCAATTAGTGTCAAAACTTGCATCGACGTAACCCTTTACGATGAACCTTTTGTCACTTCCATAATCGAGAAACATATCCTTATTCCACTAAGGATAATTTTGACCGCTGTCCAGTGCTCTACTCCTAGATCACTATTGTACTCCCTTGCCAAAATCAGTGTAGGGTATACAATAGACCTGGCATACAGCATGGCATACTTTATAGAACCTATGGCCGAGGCATAGGGAATGACTATGACTTTCATTCTTTTTCTATCTTCTGCCATGGTCGGGCTTTGAGTCTTACTCAATTTCACACCTTGTAACACAGGCAAGAAACTCTTTCTTTGACTGTTCCATTTTGAACCACTTCAAAATCTTGTTAAGGTATGTACTCATTGAAGAAACTTATCAAGCATCTTGATCTATCTCTATAGATCTTGATGCTCAATATGTAAGCAGCTTCACCGAGGTCTTTCTTTTGCAAAACTCCTTTCAAACACTCCTTTATGCTTTGCAGAATAATTTTACATTATTTCCGATCAACAATATGTCATTCACATATACTTATCAGAAATGTTGTAGTGCTCCCACTCACTTTCTTGTAAATACAGGCTTCACCGCATGTCTGTATAAAACTATATCCTTTGATCAACTTATCAAAGCGTATATTCCAACTCCGAGATACTTGCACCAGTCCATAGATGGATCGCTGGAGCTTGCATATTTTGTTAGTACTTTTCGGATTGACAAAACCTTCTGGTTGCATCATATATAACTCTTCTTTAATAAATCCATTAAGGAATGCAGTTTTGTTTATCCATTTGCCATATTTCATAAAATGCGGCAATTGCTAACATGGTTCAGACAGACTTAAGCATAGATACGAGTGAGAAACTCTCATCGTAGTCAACACCTTGAACTTGTCGAAAACCTTTTGCGACAATTCTAGCTTTGTAGATAGTAACGCTACTATCAGTGTCCGTCTTCCTCTTGAAGATCCATTTAATCCCAATGGCTCGCCGATCATTGGGCAAGTCAATCAAAGTCCATACTTTGTTCTCATACATGGATCCCATCTCAGATTTCATGGCCTCAAGCCATTTTGCGGAATCTGGGCTCACCATTGCTTCTTCATAGTTCGTAGGTTTGTCATGGTCTAGTAACATAACCTCCAGAACAGGATTACCATACCACTTTGGTGCGGATCTTACTCTGTTTGACCTACGAGGTTCAGTAATAACTTGATCTGAAGTTCCATGATCATCATCATTAACTTCCTCACTAATTGGTATATTCGTCACAGAAACTGGTTTCTGCGATGAACTACTTTCCAATAAGGGAGCAGGTACAATTACCTCATCAAGTTCTACTTTCCTCCCACTCACTTCTTTCGAGAGAAACTCCTTCTCTAGAAAAATTCTGAATTTAGCAACAAAAGTTTTGCCTTCGGATCTGTGATAGAAGGTGTACCCAGTAGTTTCCTTTGGGTATCCTATGAAGACACATTTCTCCGATTTGGGTTCGAGCTTATCAGGTTGAAGTTTTTTTCACATAAGCATCGTAGCCCCAAACTTTAAGAAACGACAACTTTGGTTTCTTGCCAAACCACAGTTCATAAGGCGTCGTCTCAACGGATTTTGATGGTGCCCTATTTAACGTGAATGCAGCTGTCTCTAATGCATAACCCCAAAACGATAGTGGTAGATCGGTAAGAGACATCATATATCGCACCATATCTAATAAAGTATGGTTACGATGTTCGGACACACCATTACACCGTGGTGTTCCAGGTGGCGTGAGTAGTGAAACTATTTCACATTGTTTTAACTGAAGGCCAAACTCGTAAGTCAAATACTCTTCTCCACGATCAGATCGTAGAAACTTTATTTTCTTGTTACGATGATTTTCCGCTTCACTCTGAAATTATATGAACTTTTCAAATGTTTCAGACTTCGGTTTCATTAAGTAGATATACCCATATCTGCTCAAATCATCTGTGAAGGTCAGAAAATAATGATACCTGCTACGAGCCTCAATATTCATCGGACCACTTACATCTGTATGTATGATTTCCAACAAATCTGTTGCTCTCTCCATAGTTCTGGAGAACGGCGTTTTAGTCATCTTGCCCATGAGGCACAGTTCGCAAGCATCAAGTGATTCATAATCAAGTGATTCCAAAATCCCATCAGTATGGAGTTTCTTCATGCACTTTACACCAATATGACCTAAACGGCAGTGCCACAAATAAGTTGCACTATCATTATTAACTTTGCATCTTTTGGCTTCATTATTATGAATATGTGTATCACTACGATCGAGATCCAACAAACCATTTTATTGGGTGTATGACCATAGAAGGTTTTATTCATGTAAACAGAACAACAATTATTCTCTAATTTAAGTGAATAACCGTATTGCAACAAACATGATCAAATCATATTCATGCTCAACGCAAACACCAAATAACACTTATTTAGTTTCAACACTAATCTCGAAAGTATAGGGAGTGTGCGATGATGATCATATCAATCTTGGAACTACTTCCAACACACATCGTCTCCTCGCCTTTTACTAGTCTCTGTTTATTCTGCAACTCCCGTTTCGAGTTACTACTCTTAGCAACTGAACTAGTATCAAATACCAAGGGGTTGCTATAAACACTAGTAAAGTACACATCAATAGCATGTATATCCAATATACCTTTGTTCACTTTGCCATCCTTCTTATCCACCAAATAGTTGGGGTAGTTCCGCTTCCAGTGACCCGTCCCTTTGCAGTAGAAGCACTTAGTCTCAAGCTTAGGACCAGACTTAGGCTTCTTCACTTGAGCAGCAACTTGCTTGCCGTTCTTCTTGAAGTTCCCCTTCTTCCCTTTGCCCTTTTTTTGAAACTAGTGGTCTCGTCAACCATCAACACTTGATGTTTTTCTTGATTTCTACCTTCGTCGATTTCAGCATCACGAAGAGCTCGGGAATTACGTTCGTCATCCCTTGCATACTATAGTTCATGACGAAGTTCTACTAACTTGGTGATGGTGACTAGAGAATTCTGTCAATCACTATTTTATCTGGAAGATTAACTCCCACTTGATTCAAGCGATTGTAGTACCCAGAAAATCTGAGCACATGCTCACTGCTTGAGCTATTCTCCTCCATCTTTTAGCTATAGAACTTGTTGGAGACTTCATATCTCTCAACTCGGGTATTTGCTTGAAATATTAACTTCAACTCCTGGAACATCTCATATGGTCCATGACGTTCAAAACGTCTTTGAAGTCCCGATTCTAAGCCGTTAAGCATGGTGCACTAAACTATCAAGTAGTCATCATATTGAGCTAGCCAAACGTTCATAACGTCTGCATCTGCTCCTACAATAGGTCTGTCACCTAGCGGTGCATCAAGGACATAATTTTTCTGTGCAGCAATGAGGATAATCCTCAGATCACGGATCCAATCCGCATCTTTGCTACTAACATCTTTCAACATAATTTTTCTCTAGGAACATATCAAAAATAAACACAGGGAAGCAACAATGCGAGCTATTGATCTACAACATAATTTGCAAAATACTACCAGGACTAAGTTCATGATAAATTTAAGTTCAATTAATCATATTACTTAAGAACTCCCACTTAGATAGACATCCCTCTAATCATCTAAGTGATTACGTGATCCAAATCAACTAAACCATAACCGATCATCACGTGAAATGGAGTAGTTTTCAATGGTGAACAACACTATGTTGATCATATCTACTATATGATTCACGCTCGACCTTTCGGTCTCAGTGTTCCGAGGCCATATCTGCATATGCTAGGCTCGTCAAGTTTAACCTGAGTATTCCGCGTGTGGAACTGTTTTGCACCCGTTGTATTTGAACGTAGAGCCTATCACACCCGATCATCACGTGGTGTCTCAGCATGAAGAACTTTCGCAACGGTGCATACTTAGGGAGAACACTTTTATCTTGAAATTTTAGTAAGAGATCATCTTATAATGCTACCGTCAATCAAAGCAAGATAAGATGCATAAAAGATAAACATCACATGCAATCAATATAAGTGATATGACATGGCCATCATCATCTTGTGCTTCTGACCTCCATCTCCGAAGCACCGTCATGATCACCATCGTCACTGGCGCGACACCTTGATCTCCATCGTAGCATCGTTGTCGTCTCGCCAACTATTGATTTTACGACTATCGCTACCGCATAGTGATAAAGTAAAACAATTACATGGCGATTGCATTTCATACAATAAAGCGACAACCATATGGCTCCTGCCAGTTGCCGATAACTCGGTTACAAAACATGATCATCTCATACAATAAAATATAGCATCATGTCTTGACCATATCACATCACAACATGCCCTGCAAAAACAAGTTAGACGTCCTCTACTTTGTTGTTGCAAGTTTTACGTGGCTGCTACGGGCTTAGCAAGAACCGCTCTTACCTACGCATCAAAACCACAACGATAGTTTGTCAAGTTGGTGCTGTTTTAACCTTCGCAAGGACCGGACGTAGCCACACTCAGTTCAACTAAAGTGAGAGAGACAGACAACCACCAGTCACCTCTAAGCAACGAGTGCTCGCAACGGTGAAACCAGTCTCGCGTAAGCGTACGCGTAATGTCGGTCCGGGCCGCTTCATCTCACAATACCGCTGAACCAAAACGGAACAGCAATACTAGTATAATTTTTGTTGACATGCACTAATATTTTCGAAACGGCCGTCGGGCTGTAGCTAGAAGGGCGGTTGGGACGCGGCATCGGCCCATACCGTGGTGACCCCCGATTGGGACACACCGACTGTGGATTTTCTCCCTCGCCAATGTCGACCGCGTCTACGCAGAACATTGTTCCCTTCCCCCAGTTGCGGGATCAGGCCGGATATGTGAGCAGCGGAGTGGCCACCGTCGTTCTATGCTTGTGAAGAGAGCAACCCAAGCAAGCAGGCTTGTAGCTTAGGCTCCTGCTAGTGTATATATAGTGGTTTTCTTTTTCTCTCCATATCAACCATTTTATATTGCGTACGTGTCATTGAAGAGTGAAATGATGGTTGCTTCTTCCGACTAACTTACTGTGTGATTTGACTGCTCCTTTAGTGGCCCCTACACGTACTCCCCTTACGTGTATACAACAGTCACACGTACACATGGTCGCAAAGATGCGCACGATGCCCTAATGCATGCATGTCCGAGCACACGACGGAACACACACGGTCACGCTCAAGTGCTCAACCTACACGTGCATGCACACACATACTCAGCTAGGGTGAGCTAGTGACCGTATAAACACCGGAAAATGTATATATTGAGCGCAATGAGCATATTATGAAGTCCACTGACCGTATTTTTACAAATATACAGTGACAGACAATGTATTTATCTTGTTTGAAATTAAGCCATATTAACCGGAGAGGAGGCAGTATGGACTAGCATTACTTTGCTGTGTCCCGTCAACTTGCCGAACGAGGAGAAGCTTGCAGGACGGGAGGGCTTGCGCACGGTGGCTCTGTTGGGGAATGTAGTAATTTCAAAAAAAAATTACGCACATGCAAGATCATGGTGATGCATAGCAACGACAGGGGAGAGTGTTGTCCACATACCCTCGTAGACCGAAAGCGGAAGCGTTAACACAACGCGGTTGATGTAGTTGTACGTCTTCATGATCCGACCGATAAGGTACCGAACGTACGGCACCTCCGAGTTCAGCACACGTTCAGCTCGATGACGTCGCTCGAACTCCGATCCAGCCGAGTGTTGAGGGAGAGTTTTGTCAGCACGACGGCATGGTGACAATGATGATGTTCTACGGACGCAGGGCTTCGCCTAAGCACCGCTACGATATTATCGAGGTGTAATATATTGGAGGGGGGCACCGCACACGGCTAAGAGATCAATGATCAATTGTTGTGTCTTTGGGGTGCCCCCCTGTCCCCGTATATAAAGGAGCAAGGGGGGAGGCGGCCGGCATAGGAGGAGGGCGCGCCAAGGGGGGAGTCCTACTCCCGGACTCCTCCTTTCCTTGTTGGAGTAGGAGAAGGGAAGGGAGAAGGAGAAGGAAGGAAGGGGGCGCCCCCCCTCCCTAGTCCAATTCGGACTAGTCCATGGGGAGGGGTGCGGCCACCCTTTGGGGCCTTTCTCTCCTTTCCCGTATGGCCCATTAAGGCCCAATACGAATTCCCGTAACTCTCGGGTACTCCGAAAAATACCCGAATCACTCGGAACTTTTCCGATGTCCGAATATAGTCGTCCAATATATCGATCTTTACGTCTCGACCATTTCGAGACTCCTCGTCATCTCCCCGATCTCATCCGGGACTCCGAAATCCTTCGGTACATCAAATCTCATAAACTCATAATAAAACTGTCATCGTAACGTTAAGCGTGCAGACCCTACGGGTTCGAGAACTATGTAGACATGACCGAGACACGTCTCTGGTCAATAACGATTAGCGGGACCTGGATGCCCATATTGGCTCCCACATATTCTACGAAGATCTTTATCGGTCAGACCGCATAACAACATACGTTGTTCCCTTTGTCATCGGTATGTTACTTGCCCGAGATTCGATCGTCGGTATCTCGATACCTAGTTCAATCTCGTTACCGGCGAGTCTCTTTACTCGTTCCGTAATACATCATCCCGCAACTAACTCATTAGTCACAATGCTTGCAAGGCTTATAGTGATGTGTATTACTGAGTGGGCCCAGAGATACCTCTCCGACACTCGGAGTGACAAATCCTAATCTCGAAATACGCCAACCCAAGAAGTACCTTTGGAGACACCTGTAGAGCACCTTTATAATCACCCAGTTACGTTGTGATGTTTGGTAGCACACAAAGTGTTCCTCCGGTAAACGGGAGTTGCATAATCTCATAGTCATAGGAACATAGTCATGAAGAAAGCAATAGCAACATACTAAACGATCGAGCGCTAAGCTAACGGAATGGGTCAAGTCAATCACATCATTCTCCTAATGATGTTATCTCGTTAATCAAATGGCAACTCATGTCTATGGCTAGGAAACATAAGCATCTTTGATCAACGAGCTAGTTAAGTAGAGGCATACTAGTGACACTCTGTTTGTCTATGTATTCACACATGTATTATGTTTCCGGTTAATACAATTCTTGCATGAATAATAAACATTTATCATGATATAAGGAAATAAATAATAACTTTATTATTGCCTCTAGGGCATATTTCCTTCAGGCTCGCAGGACAAGGAGAAACTTTTGACTAATGGAAGCTCTCCTTCGCTCAGGCGGTGGACGTGCAACAGTTAATTCGGTGTCAGATTGCCAGAAGCATACACTATACTTGTACTATTATTGTTGCACTTCCCGAAGAGGCGAACAGCCAAGCGCAAAGTTTACTAGTAGTACTACTACTATAGTCTATAGAGGTATGTACTACTATACTAGTACTAGGAACCGGATGGAGGAGCGTCTGCACTCTTATTATATTTTTAAAATGTGATAAAGCAATCTTCAACACATTTGGTTCTCTTCGAGGGTTCCCTCATGTGATAATGGAAGTTGATTGCATGGAACACTCGCCACAATTCTCCCTTAATTCTGGCTCATATCCTGTTACAAATAGTAGCGCTCGGTAATATTTCCTCTTTTTTTTTGTTATTCAGCATGTAAATAGGTCAGCAAACCTTGCGCCGCATCTTTGTGCGAACCGTGCTTGCTGCACTTTGAATGTGGCCGAGAGCTGGCTTGATGAAACATCTCGCTTCCTACTTCTTTTTTTGCGGGGTACCTCGCTTCCTAGTGACCGGTGTCTTGGCTGATCGTCCTAAGAATGCTTATATATGAATAAAGCTCTCTCATTTACCCGCAAAAACGATTAAGCCATATTAACCGGAAAGGAGGGAGTATGGACTAGCACTACGTGTTGGTGTGTCCCGTCAACTCGCAGAACGAGGAGAAGCTTGCAGGACAAGGTGAAGCTCACTTACGCCTTTTGACTAATGCAACGTACCCTCGCCCAGGCGGTGGACATGCATCAGTTCATTCGGTGTCAGATTGCCAGAGGCATACACTGTAGTACTCCCTCCATCTAGGTGTGTAAGTCATCTTACGTTGTGCACTGCCACCAAGGCGGAGAGGAAAACGAGAAAACTTAATGTCTTTTTGCTAATTAATAGCATTGCATGCAATGAACTAACCACTGCATGTCATGTTTGGCAGTCTCAAGTCATTGAAAGCATGCACGGCCCATCTCTCTTATTGGTTGATATGTCACAAAACAAGAAATGAGGAGGGAGTTAATGTACGGTGCCTAAGTGTTTTGAGATTATTTGGTTTTCGTAAGGTGACTTACACACCTAGACGGAGGGAGTACCGAACATGCGGAGTGCCATCATTGTTCGACTTCACGAAGAGGCAAAGAGCCAAGCGCAAGGTTTAGTAGTACGAGTAGTACTACTACTAGAATCGCATGGTGGAGCCTCTGTACTCTTATTTTTCTTAATCTCTGATAAAGTACACATTTATTCCGGAGAAGGGCGGAAAACGGCAGCCCAACATGTAATGATGATATCGATCAACCATGCTCGAATATATCTTGGCCTCCGTGTGAGCCCGTCTGTGTGTTCTCGCTCCTCGTCTCTCTCAAGGAATGGTGGGTTGGCCATTTTGCCGTCAATTGAGATCGGTTTGCTCACACTCCGGTCCCACATGTCAGTGATATGCCAAGAGGAGGTGCGTCGACCGACTGGCCATACGCGTACTTGTTTTTGCACCTTCATACTACTCCTCCCTCCATCACAGTTTACAGGGCGCGCTTCATTATGATGCATTTCTCTCACACTACAAAAAAGACACATCCGTGACAGTTTGGGCCGAACGAAAATCTTTTCTGTCATACTTATGACACTTCTATGACGATAATTGTGATAAAACTCGGTATCATCATAGATGTGGTGGGGTCCTACTTCTATGACAAAAAATCATGACAGAAAATGGGCTTTTCGTCCTGGGCGGGCCAGAGACGCAGCTGTAGAAGCGAGGGCGCGGAAAATATCGGGGAGTCCCCGGTTACGGTGGCTGGTCGGGGGCCGAGCGATGCGCGTTTCTCTCATACGTACGCTCTAACTGAACCCGAGCGAGGCGTTGGGCTCTAACTGAACCCGAGCGAGGCGTTGGGCTCTAACTGAACCCGAGCGATTGCACTGCAGGCTACGCGTTACTGAACCTGAGCGATCGATTGATGGCTGTTAACTGAACCCGATCGAGCGATTCCTTCGCTACTGCTACTAACTGAAGCCGATCGATGCTGCCTCTAGATGAACAGTGAGCGTTGCGGGGGGGGGGGTGGATGAATAGTTCCCGGTGGGGGTGGATGAACAGGACCCCCGTGGTGTTGCCTCTGGATGAACAGTACCCCGATCGATCGAGCCGGTTGGGGCTGGATGAACAGGACCCCATGGAGGGCAGGATGAACAGTAGACGGTGGAGGGCAGGATGAACAGTAGCCTGTGGAGGGGTGGTTGAACAGGAGCCCGTGGACAGGGCTGGTTGAACAGTAGCCGGTGGAGTAGCGCGCGGTGGAGGCTGGATGAACAGGAGCCCGTGGATAAACAGTCGCAGGTGGAGGCTGGAGGAGGTCGACGGTGGATGAACAGTAGCCTGTGGAGGCTGGAGGGGGTCGACGGTGGAGATGAACAGTATCCCGTGGAGTCCCGTTTTGCGGTACACCACACCCCTCCCGATGAACAGGACCCGCGTTTCGACCGTAGCGCTCCAACACAAGTCTGTTTCCTCTGTTTTGCGGTACGCCACACCCCTCCCGATCAACAGGACCCCCGTTTCGACCGTAGGAGGTCTGTTTCCTCCATTTTGCGGTACGCCAGACCCCTCCCGATGAACAGGATCCCGTTTCGAACGTGGGGGTCGAACACAAGGCCGTTTGCTCCGTTCTGCGGTACGCCAGGCCTCATTTCCATCGGCTGTTCCGTCCAAGCCGGTTGGCTCCCACGCGTTCCGTTTCCTCCCGATGAACACGACGCATTCCGTTGCCTCGCCATCAACACGATGACGACACTGTTTCTCCGTTCCGACCCAGCCATGTACACAAGCCCTGGCCGTACGTACACGTGAGTAGGCGTTCGAGACCCCGCCCGTATGTACGTACGTGGCCGTATTTACTTTCTTGCACCCTGGCCGCTGTACGTACGTGTACATGCTACGTGCACGCCTCTACTACGACACGTGCGCGCCTCTACATCGACCAGTATGTACGTATACGTTCGCGACCAGAATGACAACGTACGTACGCTTCGACCAGGTGGGTCCCAACTGTCAGGCATTTCCTTGCGTGCGAAGATGTAGCTGGTGGGTCCCAGCAGTCAGGGGAATCATTTTTTTCGCGAAATATGGTGGCCCGTCCTGTGGGTCCCAGCAGTCAATAAGGAGGCACTTCCTTGCTAGGGCCGTGGACCCTGCTGTCAGCCTCTCCACGTACAGTCCACGTCCGATGGAAGCCGTTCCTTGACCACGTTGGCGACGCCGCGCAGAGAGCACCAGGGTGGTGGATGAGGGCGAGGCCTAGGAAGGGGACGACGCGGAGCCGGGGAAGACGCGACAGTGGATGCCCACTCGTAGAGGAGTATGATGGTTCACTGTGGTGTGAGGCTGCCGTTGCCGCAGAATAACAGGGGGTCTGGGTGAGTAGAGGGATGGCCTGGCCAGCGGTGGGAGTAGTAGGGGCGGTGAGGCCTCCGCCGCATCGCAGCCGACCACGGGAGGCAGGAGCACGGGGCACGACCGGTGCTGCTTTGGGCGGCTAGAGCAAGAAGACAAGAGGTTGAAGAAGCACTACGGCCGTTGGATGGACATCATACGGTCAGTGGAGCTAGAATCGTGCATATTGACTAAGTTGCCAAGCCCTCCATCCCCGTCAACTTAGTAGGCCCACAAGTCAGCCTGCCACCGTAGTGGGTCCCAGCTAGCAGGGGGAGTATTCATTTTTTGTGCGTAATAAGGAGGCACTTCCTTGCGTGCGAAGATATAGCTGGTGGGTCCAAGCTGTCAGCGGCGGTAACGTTTTTTTCGTGAAATATAGAGGACCTTTCGGTGGGCCCCAGATGTCAGGTGGAGGAATCATTATTTTGCGCATAATAAGGAGGCATTTTCTTGCGTGCGGCCGTGGACCCAGCTGTCAGCCTCTCCACGTACAGTCCACTTCAGATGCATGTCGGTCGTTGACCATGTTGACCAGGCCGCACCGAGAGCACCAGGACGGTGGACGACGGTGAGGCCTAGGAAGGGAACGACACGGAGCCAGTGAAGACTCGGCAATTGTTTCCCACGCGGAGCGGAGTACGACTGTACGAGGGTTTACTGATTCGTCTGCCATCGCCGGAGAATAACAACAGGTGTGGGTGAGTAGAAGGATGGCTAGGCCAGCGATGAGAGTACGGTGGGGCGGTGAGGCCTGCGCGGCAGCACAGCCAGCCGCAGGGAGGAGGGAGCAGGCAGTCCCGTCGGCGCTTGTTTGAGCGGCTGGAGCAGGAAGAGCAGAGATTGAAGAAGCACGACGGCCGTTGGATGGACATCCAACAGTCACTGCTTGGGCGTCAACCTTTTTTTGGGAAAGCCTCAAATCTGTGGAAAACATCATAGTGCCCATCTGCCATTATTTCTAATAATTTACAGCCCATATTCTTTTTGTTAGCATTACAGCCCATATTGTGGCCACGGTTAAAAAATTATACGAAATTTTGCATATTACGGTGCGGTCCGAACTGTTTTCAATCCCGAAATTTCGAGTCACATTCAAACTGATTTTAAAAATAAATGTATATCAATTTAAAATCCAACAAATTGTCCACGCATAAAAATCAAAATCAATGCAATTTAAAATCTTGAAATGAAAAAAAAGAAATTTGAAACTAATTGCCGGTTTGATGTGTTTTAAAAATGTACAACCCATTTCTCATTACTGGTAGGCCATTTTCTCGGCCAGCCGAATGAAGCTCTCCTCGTCTTGAAAGATTTGCAGCCCAACAGGCCTGACAAAGCGACTTACTTGGGAAATCACAAAAAAACTGGGCTGTGGCCATGGACCCAGCTGTCAGCCTCTCCACGTACAGTACTCTTCCGATGGAAGTCGGTCGTTGACCACATTGACCACGCCGCGCCGAGAGCACCAAGGCGGTGGATGACGGCAAGGCCTAGGTAGGGGACGAGGCGGAGCCGGGGAAGACGCAGCAGTGGATGCCCAAGCAGAGAGGAGTACGAGGGTTCACTGGTTCCACTGCGGCGTGAGGCTGCCGTCGCCGCAGAATAACAGGGGGTGTGGGTGAGTAGAGGGATGCCCTGGCCAGCGGTGGGAGTAGTAGGGGCGGTGAGGCCTCCACAGCATCACAGCCGGCCACGGGTGGCAGGAGCACGCAGCACGACCGGCGCTGCTTTGGGAGGCTCGAGCAAGAAGACCAGAGGTTGAAGAAGCACTATGGCCGTTGGATGGACATCGTACGGTCACTGGAGCTAGAATCGTTCATATTGACTAAGTTGACAAAGCCCTCTGTCCCCGTCAACTTAGTAGGCCCACAAGTCAACCACCCACCATGGTGGGTCCCGAATAGCAGGGGGTATTCATTTTTTGTGCGTCATAAGGAGGCACTTCCTTGCGTGCGAAGATATAGCTGGTGGGTCCAACCTGTCAGCGGGGGGAACATTTTTTTCGCGAAATATAGAAGCCCTTCCCGTGGGTCTTAGCTGTCAGGTGGAGGAATGATTATTTTGCGCGTAATAAGCAGGCATTTCCTTGCGTGCGGCCGTGGACCCAGCTGTCAGCCTCTCCACGTACAGTCCACTTCCGATGGATGTCGTTCATTGACCATGTTGACTAGGCCGCACCGAGAGCACCAGAGCGGTGGACGACGGCGAGGCCTAGGAAGGGAATGACACGAAGCCAGGGAAAACGCGTCTGCCGTCCCCGGAGAATAACAACAGGTGTGGGTGAGTAGAGGGATGGCTAGGCCAGCGATGGGAGTACGGTGGGGCGGTGAGGCCTGCGCGGCAGCATAGCCGGCCGCGGGAGGAGGGAGCAGGCAGTCCCGCCGGCGCTTGTTTGAGCGGCTAGAGCAGGAAAAGCAGATATTGAAGAAGCACGACAGCCGTTGGATGGACATCCAACAGTCACTGCTCTCGTGTGCATTATTTCTAATAATGTACAACCCATTTGCTAATTCTTAAGAAATTTTTGGAGCCCATCTTCTTTTTGTTAGCATTACACCCCATATTGTGGCCACGGTTAAAAACTATACGAATTTTTTGCATATTTCGGTGCGGTCAACTGTTTTTAATCCCGAAATATCGATTCACATTCAAACTATTTTGAAAAATAATTTATATAAATATAAAATCCAAATAATTGTCCACGCATAAAAATCAATGGAATTGAAACTAATTCCTGGTTTGATGTGTTTTAAAAATTGTACAGCCCATTTCTGGGCAAACCGAATGAAACTCTCCTCGTCTTGAAAGATTTGCAGCCTAGCAGGACCGATAAGCAAGTAGGCCTCGTTTGGGTATTTCTTAAAAAAATAGAACTGGGCTAGCCATTTTCAGCACGAAAAAAACACAACTGGGCTCTTGATGTGGTAAACATAAATAAAACCCTGGCTAGATGGGCCACAGCCCCCGCACAGCCCCGTTGTTACCCTGATCCGTCGCTAAAACTAGTATAAATAACTGGTTGGGATTTGTTAGTTGTTACAATATTTCACTCTAAATTAAACGACTGGCAAGCCATTTGCCTTGCTTCAAAGAAAATATGACAGTCACAGCCGAGTTGAAAAGGGCAAGAACATCTAACTCCAGCTTACAAACTGTACAAAAGCACGAGGGTTAATTGTTCATCAGGTTTACAAAAAAACCTAGGTTGAAAAGGGCACCAACATCTAACTCCAACACTGTTTTTGGCAGTCACAGTCAAATGGATCGGTCAGGTCCAGAGAATGAACATCATGGGTCGTAAAATTTACTGGATTATGACCACAATATGTTGTAAATAGAAGCCCGACACGTTCAGAAGCTCTTTTGCCCACCTGAAACTCCTTTATACCCATCCGTCAAAACCAAGCTGCTGATAAACTTAAGCCTGATGGACAATAGTAACCTCGCATTCAGCAAGAAGAATGTGACAAATCTAGTGTTTGCACGGTTGGCTACATATCGTTCTAGCGTTATTGTCTTCAATCGAATCTCATGAGAAGTGAGAAAATCCCAATGCTTATGAATCCACCGATTGGTTATAACTTTCTTACCCCGTCCTATTGCCTAAATAGACATGAAGATTGAAAATAGTTAAGGTCTAAAAAAAGAGTGTCGATAGAGCAATAGCTGAACGGTTAATTCTAGTACACTATACGCGGGCTTCCAATGTGCGTGAAATTATCACCTTTATATACAACTTCTCTAGACATGGAAAGCATTGCAGCAAGCCAATAATCTTGTTCAGATCAAAACTATTCATTTGGATATATAAGATCTTGACAGAATCCAGCACCATTGATAGGCCATCCATGGAGAAACTCTTCATTGAGCATAGAACATAATATTAGTACAAAATGTGTACTCCAAGATGACATATAACTTATGCGCAAAAATTTAAAATGCAGCTTATGGTTACAAGTGTAGATGATAATGTAAAGTACCTGAAGAACTGTGGAGCCAAACACCAAATTGAAATGAGCACAGAGATCATGTATTACACCCAAGGTCTCCAGTTTAGGCGCAGAGAGGACGGTTATTTGCAACGGTGAATAACTAGAATCAATGATCAACCTTTGAAGTGAAGGGGCATCTTGGATGATGAGCTGCCTTCCGTCAAAACAAATTCCAATTCTTACAAGGTTAGGCGACTTTATTTGGAGACAACCGATTCTAACTGTGAAAACAAGCACCAAGCACTCCAGGCAGGGCAACTGGAGTGGATGATGCTGTGCAATGAGGCCTCCGATATACGAACCCGCACAAGTGAAAGTTTCTTCAGAAATGGGAGTCGAAGGTTTAGTACCAGATTGTCTGGTAGGTCACATAGTGCAAAGGTGGAGGTGTGGAGAGAGGAGGAAAACCGCGAGATGGACATCGGTGCTGAGGGCACAGGTAGATGGCGTTCGGTATCTGGTAGGTGATTTCCAGGGGAATAGCAGAACTCAAGCAGCTGTAGTTCTGTGAATTCAGGGGACTTCAGCCAGGCGTCAACCATGCAGGGCATGGTATGCTTGCTCAGGTAGCATGACGGGATGCAGAGGCTTTGAACGGAGCCCTGGTGGGAGGAGATGATGGCTCTGGGGATTTCAAAATCATTGAAGAGAGATAGCTGACGACAGTCGAGATTAAGGGGCATGACGCGCCATAGAGGGTGCCACCGAATTGAGAGGACTTGGGTGCGGCAGCAATCCTTGGTGGGGAGAAGCGAGATGATCTCCCCAAGGACGGCGTCCGGGAGATCGCTGATGCAGTCCACCCGAGATTCTACGGGTTCCTGGGATCCGGTGGGGGCGGGGTTGCCGCTTCTCCCCGCGCTGCTGGGTGCGGGATCTACAATAGGCGTCGCCGCTGGCGGGAGCCTCATCTTCTTGGCGCTGGGGTCAGCCGACTCCATTTTCCTCGAGGGCGTCGCGTCGCGCTCACGGATTTGAGCAGAGTAACGAATGACGAGCCTAGTTGTAGTGCGAGTGAAGAAGAAGGGGAGCTAGGGTTTTTCTGTAGTAGTGAGGAAGAAGGGGAGCTGGGGTTTTCTGTAGGAGTGAGGTGAGGAATTTGGGGGTACGAGTGGAGCGAGCTGACGTGAGGTGGGTGGGAGTGAGGAGGAAGAAGAACACCCAGGTTTTTTTGGGGGGCGGTGTGCTGGGTGTGGGTAGCGCCTCTCATTCAGTAAATATATGGACTTTTGAATTTATTTTACTATTTACTAGTGTGGATGGGCTGTTTTGTCTTGGGCCCAGAGAAACAATTACTACTAGTACAGTGGAGACACTCTACAGCTACCCAGAAAAACAATTACTACTAGTACAGTGGATACAATACCGCTTCTGGCTCCTCCTAGGTCATCGAAACGTCTCCCTCTACTGAATGTCGTTATACTTTTGTTCACTGACATGCGGGCCATGCAGCGCGCGGGCCCAAATGCCATCCACCAAATTAGAAGGCAGTATGCAGGCGGAGAGTCACCCCGGTCGTAGCGCGGCAATAACGAGCCGTCGTATCACAAAACCCCACCTCCCCGCAGTCTAAGTTTGACGGACGAAGCAACCATCATTTCACTCTTCGCTGAATCCCCTTCTCCCTCACCGTCTTCAAGAAAGGCAACACTCGCATCTGCCACTGTTCTTCTCTCCCAACGAAGGGAAGGTAAGCGGATCCGTGATGTTGGTATATTTTCGTTCAGAGAAAAAAAAGAACTTTTGCAAAGCAGTAACCGATCCTCACTCTCTTTTTGTTTCATTGTCATTGCGATTGTGTTTTCCTTTCAGTGGTCTCCTAGTATTCGTCAGTTTCATGATGGACCAAGGAGAACCAGGCAAAGATCTGCCGATATTGGAGCAGACGCGGGAGGCTGATCCCCACGAGACAGAGAGCTCCAAGAAGATGGAGGCAGCCACCGAGCCGACCCCAGATACGCTCACGGCCACTACTGAGATGGTCAACGCCCCGTTTGAGGTTACAGCCCCCGTGGCACTGCAGGAGCAGTTTTCCCCCTTCGAGGATGTGTCCCCCCCCCCCGCGGAGCTGCCCAAGGTGATTTTCTTCTTTGCCGATCTCGATTGTGGTTTTTCATCTAAGTATGTGGTGATGAATAATGCAAAATTTTATTAGCTTCGATGCCATGCTATACATAGTGGTTTAAATAACTTGTGTTTCTTATGCTGGAAAGTAATTCAGAATGTGTTTCTGTTTCAATTAGAGCCCTGATGCAGACAAGGATTGTGTGGTTGTACATGTCACTCGCTATGAGGCGGATGACCTGAATATACGCACTGGGAAAACAGAGTTTTTAGGCTGTTGGATCCTGGAAGCCATTTGTGCTTATACCAATGAAGAGTTGTATTCCAGCCTCACTGTTGTCAGGCGTGTTGTCCAGGGTGTACTGAAGCACAAGAAGTTCAAAGCTACTCCTTCGTTTGTGAGGCATACTGTTCTTGTCAAGCTTACGCAGGAAGATGACGTGGCATGCCTCCACAAACAAGTTTATGAGTGGCAAGGCCACAAGGTTTTCTTCATGAAGGTTCACAGGATTGAGCTGCTGCCGGACGTCCTCGATGATGTTCATGGCAAGGTCCGTCTTGTGTCCAGCCCAAATTAGATCGAGGCATGAAATACTTGCCCCAGCTAGTGTTTAATAGTAGTTTGGATTCTGTCTAATTATCCGAACCTTGCCCTCTGGGGCTAGTACTCTGTTTGAATCCATCTATGGGAACTGCTGCTACTTTTGTGTGCCCGTGAATCATCGTAATTGTTGCCGAAACAGATGCGTCCTCACTAGTTTTATCATACGAGCAGTGTGTGTTTTGATGAAATAGAGTACTCGTTCGAGAACTGTGCGCCGACGTATACATAAGTACTTGTAAACACTGTTGGTGCTACCCCACTTGTAAGCAGTTGTGCAAAACACGGCACATTGGCTCAGCTCGCTTCAACACTAGGCTATCGACCAGCTAACAATCAACAATCTGCTGTCTGACATATAAGCAACTATGTATCTTGTTACAGTGGTTCATGCAGTTAACTGAGGCCACAATGTAAATTCCAAACGTTCACACGCTAGTCCAGCGTTCATGTGGAACACTCACATTAAACTCGGCTTCATAAAAACTTGAAAAGCATAAGTTAAGCAATTTTATACATCTCAATGATTCATAGAACATAACAAACATATACTAGTTAATAGCAAAAGACAAAGTTGTGAGAAGGTTTACAAATCAGGAAAAAACAAGCAAGGCTTCTCTGAGCAAAGGGCCTCCCGGCAGGCTTAAATTTCCTGGAGTTCACTCTGGTTTTTTCTTGTTGCCACCATCCAGGGTTAGGTTCTCTCATTCCAGAATAACCAATTATAATTGTGTTCTCAGCTGGAATGCTGAACTGAACCATGCAGTGTACTGACCAGCTGAAAGTCTTGTGCATTCCACTAAATTTAAGCGCCGCTATTTGCAGAAATAAGCAGACCACAATGCCTCTTGTCCGCGCACCTGTCCCAAAAACCTCCGTGCAGCCGTGCCAGCTTGTCCTCGGTCCATGGATGAACTGGAGGAAAGTGCATTCCGGACTAGGATGCAGATGTTTTCGCTCGTCCCTGCACTGCAATCAGGAAGTAAAATGTATGAATCAGCTTCTTTTAGATTGCGTTGGTCATTCTACCTAGTAACTACCAATGTAGGAATACCTGGAAGACGGGTGGTTAGACGACGGCAACGAGGGATAGCCATCTCATTTTGCGCAGTTCTACTAAAACTGAGGTGTGTGCTTTTGATTGCGCGGATAGAAACGATACGGAGACAGACGTCCCGAAACGGTATGAAGACAAACATCCATGTTTGCGCAAATACGAAATACGGTTATTTAGATAGTGAACAGTGGCGTATGATTAACAACAGCATCTATTGTGTTATAATTGGCACTACATTGACAGTATGAAAGTGTCCTTAAGTAAGTAGCATCACATCACATCAACACTGCCACTAGATTAACATGCAGAACAATAGCATTAGTATTACTGTCATGAGAGTAGCACATGGTCAGTAAATGTGCAATCAAATTTGTGCAGTTCCACTGGGATGAAGCAATGTTAGCGGTGTGAGATTTAAGTGTAACTGCAAAAACACAATTCATGGGAAATAAAGCAAGACGGAAGCACTTCATAAAATGGTGGTGGCATTGCTTCAATTTATCGACGGCACTAGACCATTACTTATAGTGACATTAGGTGGCATTGCTTAATGCTTCATGTGATTTTACATTAACGGTAGCGATATGGGCGTAGGGACAGCAGAGGCATAAAGTGGTGAGGCAGATGTGGTTGCCGAGAGCGGCAAACACTCAGGCAGCATGTCTGCATTTGTCCCATTTTTTATCTCCTCGGCGACATTTTCCTATGTGAGCACAGGAAATCTAGACCTGCTCAGTCTCATTTACGTTGTCCCCCAACACCCGTCACTTTCTTTCCTTTTTCAACTAAGAGATAGGTCCACTTTCCCCACCCTTCACCATCCACCATGATTTCTTCGTCTTTTCAACCAGGAGACCGGTTGGGTAGCCAGTATCTACTACTTTCCCCCGTTTCCTCCTAGAACCAAGTCCTAGATTCATGCTACAGCTTTCCCACTTTCTTCCCTGTTTGAACCAACTCTTAGAGTCGACTGTATGAACTATCTTTACCTCTAATAATGGTAAAAGTCTAGGTGGCTTTGGAAGAGCGGACGGAGGTAGAAAAAGATCCACACGAAGCCAAGTGGGGAGTTGGGGCAGTAAAGCAAGGCAGGTTTCGAAGGAATATATACCTGAGGGTCGTCGGCATGTGGCAAAGACGGCGTCGGGAGGCCGCATCTTGGCCACAATACCGCAGGGAGGAAGAATGGGTCGAAGGCCCTCCGGAGCCGGTGCTCTCTCAAAGAGAACGGCACGGCTGCCAATCGGGACGCGCGGGCAGCCGTTGGTCTCCTCCCTCGCCGTCGACAACAGCGTGAACGATGCACCTACACCCCTGCCCCGGTCGAGGTTGTCCGGCCAGATTTGAGACCAGCCGTGAGCTGAGAGAGAGTGTGGCCACCTATGTCTTGCTTAGACTGGAGAGCATGAGAGAGTGAACGAGAGGAACCCTAGTAAAGCAAGCGCTAAGGCTCCTGCTTATATATGTAGTGGAGTGATTTTGTTGTACCAGCTACAAAAAAATGCGCTCCTACGTGTAGCCGCGAGTGGGTGTGAGAGAACTAGTGCGTGCGTGCACCGCTTCTCTTCGTGAGAGTACAATATACTATGCCCAAAGAACGTTCGCCACAAGAGTAATAGTATAAGTGTGTGACGTGTGAGCTAAAATAAAATGCGTGCGACGTTTTTTGTTTTTTAGAAGTTCTGAGGGTAGGGTGTGAAGAGCACATATGTGTGTGACGTCTACCTGCAGATAGACGGTGGGTGCGAGAGGACTCGGGAGGGTGCGTGTGCGTGAGAGAGAGGGGGGCACGTATCAATGCAATGCATGTGTCCGTAAATCATTATCCGACAAACGTTCGCCACAAGCCTTTTCCTGACGAACGCCGTAAGAACCGTTAGATCGGCATCCGACAGTGTCAGTTTTGCCATGTCATTTAACAGAACAGCCACTCCTCCTACACACAAATCTTCCACGTGAGTGTTAGCAACTGCCGTATGCTCCCTCCGTTCCAAAATGCAGTGCATATAGCTTTATTGAAAATTCGAACCTCGCAAACTTTTACCGAGTTTTCGTGTACCAAATTGCACATGTAGAATACCCTGTATATATCATTTCATTCATCTTCGAGAGGTAACTATAAAGATGGGGGAGGAGTCTACAAAGAAAGACCATCGTATCACCTGCAGCAATTTCAACCATCCTTTGGTGTGGAGGAATATCATAGGAACTCTATATGATATGATTTTTATAGGATTTTTTCCTTTAGAGCCAATTGGTTCATAGGAATAGATTCATATACTCCACATTTCAAAGGAAATAAACATGATATCATTTCTATAGCTTTAGAGCCACTTGGTTCATATGAATGGATTCCTATACTCCCATAATTTCAAAGGAAAATAAACATTAGCGTATATTCAATAGAAAAGTTCCTATGATATGAACCAAATTACATCTCTTTTCTAATCCCTCCTCATAGGAATTGAGATACATGTCATCTCTAGATTCAATAGAAAAGTTCCTATGATGTCAACCAAATGACATCTCTTTTCCAATCCCTACTCATAGGAATTGAGATACTCCATGTCATCTCTTTCCCTACAACTTCCATGTATACATCTTATATTCCTAAATAGCTAGTACAACCCACTAGTAGCTTTTTTCCAAGACATGCAACTATGGCACAAGAACTATATAGTGTGCGAATAACTTGAAAGATGGTCGCTGGATGAAGCTAATCCGACAGTGCAGAGATGGCAAATCCGAGAACTACTGGCCGTTGGATATCATCAACTTTCCACCAGATCTGCCACATGTACAATTTAGAAGACTCCATGGTTGAACTTAAGCATAATGCACAAACCTCAAAACACATGCACTTCTCCTTTGTTCTAGAATCTTCCGTATCATAATTGATTATTTTTCTAAATGAAATGCCATTATTTGTTTTTTACTTTATGCTTTACAATGCACAACCCCATGAATCTTAACATTTTTATAAAACTAATTGATTTTGAATGAGATGAACTATAAGAACTAAACAAACATCTACATCATGCATATATGACTCAAAGCTTTACATGCTATAGTGTGTATTTATTCATAATTTGGTTTCGAAATCTTATGCGTTCAATGCATGTGTACCTTACTAGTTTTGAGTAGAGTAGCAAATTTCACGCGGCCCCGGGTATATCAAAATGCAAGGCCCATGCATCATTGCCTTTCGGTCGAACCTACGTCCACAATTTTTTGTACGTACTATATCTCCACTGGTCCCTGAACCCAAAATGCTGTCTCGTTCCCCTAAAACCAAGCGGCCCACACATATTTAAGGCGTCGACTCGAACTCAATCCCTCTCCCGTTTACTACGACGTGGCTCCGCACGCCCTAGTATTACTCCTACAAACCCTACCACCGCACGCATCATCGGTTTTCTTCAAGAGGACGAGGGAGAAGCCGATTTGTAGTGGAGGCGCTTTAAAAAAATGATCTGTAGTGGAGACCCCTACCCTAGGGCGCCCTAGGTAGCTGCCGCACGCATCATTGGTTTTCTCTTTTCTTTATGCTCTTGCGCCCTAGAGTGAAATGATGGTTGCTTCGTCCATCCAGCTTAATGCGGGAAAGGTGGGGCTTTGTGATTTGACCCCTCATCGCTCATTTTCTACTACTGCAGCGCTACGACCGGGGTGCCTCCAATTGCAACCGCTGCTCCGAACTGTAATTTGGTGCATCGCACGTGGAACAAGACGGTGGATGAGCCACATGTCGACCAAAGGGGTCCTGTTAAGTGTGTCGCCATTTCATGTCCGGACTAACCTGCTTGAGTGGCTACGCCAACACGATAGGTGCAGCCTACCACTTGGTTTTGCTCCTTGGTGAATCCCGACTATATTGATCTAAAAAGATATGTACTGAACTACCCTCTCCGTCTCGTTTTTTAGATGTCTCGGTTTATAGGGCGTGCACGTAGTTCTAGGTCATCCATTTGACTAACTAAATCTGAGTTACTATGTCACAAAAAGTATATCATTGGATTATTAAGTAGATGTAGTTTCTAAACATATACTGTTCATCACATATATAGCTAGTTAAATTCTCAACCTAGAACGACGTGCAAGCCATGTAAACCGATACGGAGGAAGTATAGTAGTAAAAATGAGGTGATTTTACCGAGCGATCGGCGGGGGAGCATGGCCTGTCATGCGGTCCCACGTGTCATGATGTACCAAGGCGATGCGCGTGTCCCTCTTAAGGCAGAAGCAATACTACGTGGTTTGAGATGATGGCGAACCGAAGTGTGAAATAATGGTTGCTTCGTCCGTCTGGGAAGGTGCGGCATTGTGATTTGACGTCTCATTGCTCATTACTACTACTACTGGGGCGGTACGACTGGGGTGCGTCCCCCCTGCTGTTCTGCACTATTATTTGGTGCTTGACACGTTGACCCGGTTGCTATATGTCCCACATGTTAGCGACAGGAAGTACATAATTCATGGAAGCGAGCGTCGACGGAGGAGTACAAGACACGGCTTGGGTTTTTGCTGGTTCGCGCGATCCATCGATACAAACCCGGACTAAAAAAAGGCGAGGGCGGGTCTTTTCCCGCGTGGCAGGCAGGGGAGTTTGGCATAGTCTCTTCGAGGCAAGGAGGTAGGAAGGGAAACAAGCAAATAAAGGTTGAGCGACTTAGTTTTGGGAAAGTCGGATTTTACGGAGTACGTACCCACTAGGGTTTATAGGGCTCATCTACAAAACATTCGTTTTTCTGTTTTATAAGTCTCAATTCTACTACTAGTAGTAGTACAATCACATGTTGGATTTCGAGGTGCGTTAGATCACCCGATGCAAGCAGTGTCAAGAGAAAACTCACCAATGCATGTAGAAGTTCATGGAAATTTAGTGGTCATTCATGCATTCGTTCTAATTAATGCCTCGGTAAACATAACTTCTTGAGAAAAACGAGCGTACTAATTACTTGTGCAAACTAGGAGTACGAAATTAATTCGACCACTCACCGTCTACCTTGGTTGGAGAGATTTTGAAATTGAGCCATAAACTGGAAAGGAGGGAGTAGTAACTTTTGTCTCGATTACTATTTGTGGCCTTGTATAGATGCAAAATGTATTTTTTTATAGTGGCCTTGTATAAGTAAATGGAGGGAGTACTAAAGGACATATATATTCCGAACAATATGATAATCTCTCTAACCAAGGTAGTAGGGACGAGGAGTAAACGGAGGGAGTACTAGTAAAATTTTCTCCTCGTCCTACGAGCCACCGCGCGCGTGGGCGAGGGAGCGGGCGTAAGGCATAGTAAGCAAGCTTCACCTCATCCTGCGAGCCACCGCGCCCGTGGGCGGGGGAGACGGCATACTAAGCAAGCTTCTCCTCATTCTGCGAGTTGACGGGACACATCAAAAGTACTCCAGTGTATAGAGCCTTGCCTCTAAGGTAGGCCCCACATGGTTTGCCTCTTTTTTAACATAACGCGTCAAGTCGCAATTTGTTTGTTCACCCGTGGTAGACGATCCTCCCTCCATCTAGTGGACAACCAGTACACGTGTCAAGTTACCACGTGGGCTGCCTTTTCGTACAGAAATGAGCTCCACCGTGTACCCGCGCGGGTGTGGTTGGGAAAGAGACGGGAGTACGTGCGCCGTGCATGCACCTCTTCTCTACGTGCACGTCCCCAACCTACGTGGGTGTGTGTGAGAGGGACTATAGAGATACAAACCTAGACATAAAGACCGCTACAAACATCAATGTTCTGCTTACCACAGATAAGATTGATTAATACCCGTAACAATCCATGTCCTTAACAAAGGGTGCATGCACGTATAGGTTGAGCGTGTGTCTTGCGTCGTGTGCTGTGTGCATGCAGGCGTGCGAGTGTTGCGTGCGTGCAAGGGTACATTTCAGTGTTGCATGCATGTGTGCATATGTGCATGTGTTCGTGAGTGCATGTGTACGCGTCAGTGTTGCACGCCTGCAAGCGTGCATGTGTTCGTTATGTGTACGTGCCAGTGTTGCACGCCTGCATGCGTGCGTGTCTTGCGTGCGTGCATGTGTACGTGCGGGATGAGGCTACACGTCAGTCAACTGACTTTTTCATGTCTGGTCATTAGATTTTCCAGCCGTTGGATATGAAATCAAGGGCCTGCAGTTTATCATCAAACTCCACCCCCTGAGCCGGCAGCCACCACCGGCCGAACCGCCGGCCCGCGCCGCCACGCCGCCCCGCCCGCCCCGAAACCACTCCTCACCGCCGGTCCGCTGCCGCACCGGCCATCCCTCTAGGCCCCCCCGCGCCGAGCTTTTTCTCCGGCGATCCCCACCCCACCGCCGGCGACTGCCAACGAGAGGTCTCACGACTTCGAGTACCCACCGACCACTAATTTATTACGATTTATGTCCTTCATATACGCGCTGATGGGTGGGCCCTATGGTAATGTGCGCTGCTGAATGTGGACCGTTTGACTGGTCAATTGATCGTGTCATCAACAAATTACGGAGCTGTATGGTGAGCCAGTGACCGTATGATCACCCTAAAATGTATTTTATTAACACAGTACAGACTCAAACTACCATTCCTTTCTTTCATATACGGACTGACAGGTGGGCCCCACGGTTATGCGCCCCGATGGTGCAACACTAGTTGCGCCACATGGAACATTTAACTGGTCAATTGATTGTGTCATCAACAAAATACGGAGTTGTACGGGTGAGCCAGTGACCGTATAATCATGACATGTATTTTTTTAACACGGTACAGACGCAAGGGCTCATATATACGCGCAAGCACTCACCGCTATAAGCGCACATACGCAGACCCTACCCCTATGAGCACCTTCGAGAGAGTGGGCCAACATATGATCTTGAGATTTTACGAAGTCACCATAGGTGCCTCGTAGTCGAGTGGAACGTCTCCTTCCACCAAACACACATCGCCGGAAAATACTGAAATTAACCCAGGATAAGTGCGAGCACCGGGACTTTAACCCTGGTGGGCTCGAGAAACCACTGTGCTCCTAACCATCCAACCACATGTTGGTTAGCACGACAAAATGTATGTGGTGACCGTGATGAGCTTATTCTGAAGTCCAGTGACCATATCGTGCTTTCGCTTCAAATACAATGACCGTAAGTGTCGTCAACAAAATATGGAGCACGCATCAAATGCAAAGTCCGTCAGTGTCATCAAGAAAATACGGAGACGTATCGTGAGCTAGATACCGTATGATCACCACGAGAATGTATACGGTGACCGTAATGAGTATATTCTGAACTCCAGTGACCATATAGTGCTTTAGCTTGAAATATAGTGACCGTCATGCGTGAATGTGTCGTGGTCATGCATACTTTTAGAGGGCCGAGAGATAGTTTGTGTGCGTACGTGAAAGTGGTGTAGAAAGAGGGGATGTCCGGTGGAGACAAGGAGAGATATGCCCTTTGTTTCTCTTTCCCGTGACTAATATTTTAGGAGAATATATAAACATTCACAATGCAGAACAAATATTTTTGGATGCACCATGCAATTAACTTTCATGTATAACATTGTACTATTGTATATGCTTATTTTCTTAGTGGCCGATTGCATGTGTGGTGTGGTGGGCACATCATTTCTAGTTGTGGTGGGTCAACATAAGGACTCATGGGTCGGTTCCATCCTGCGCACATAGGTTGGATCGAGACGCGTTATGCGAAGACCCATGTGGAGGACTCGGCGTACAACACGAAGCTAGCTACCAGAGTCGCGGAGGACTCTATCCCCACTGGTGATAAGCCGACTATATATGATTTGTAACCCTAGGCCCCCAGTATGTTATAGAAGCTTGGGGGCTAGTTCGTCGATAGTATACACACACGCACAATGCCTGGTATTCACGTGTACTTTGTACACACCCCTATCACTAATATATAATACCAGGAGTAGGCTTTTTCCTCAACTACATGGGTGATGGGTAACGTAGTAATTTCAAAAAAAAAATCCTACGCACACGCAAGATCATGGTGATGCATAGCAACGAGAGGGGAGAGTGTTGTCCACGTACCCTTGTAGACCGATAGCGGAAGCGTTATCACAACGCGGTTGATGTAGTCGAACGTCTTCACGATCCGACCGATCAAGTACCGAACGTACGGCACCTCCGAAGTTCTACACACGTTCAGCTCGATGACGTCCCTCGAACTCCGATCCAGCCGAGTGTTGAGGGAGAGTTTCGTCAGCACGACGGCGTGGTGACGATGATGATGTTCCACCGACGCAGCGCTTCGCCTAAGCTTCGCGACGGTATTATCGAGGTGTAATCTGGTGGAGGGGGGCACCGCACACGGCTAAAATATCGTATATCAAGTGTGTTCTTAGGTGCCCCCCTGCCCCCGTATATAAAGGAGCAAGGGGAGGCCGGCTGCCTATGGGGCGCGCCAAGGAGAGGGGGGGAGTCCTCCTCCTAGTAGGAGTAGGACTCCCCTTTCCTAGTCCTACTAGGAAAAGAAGGGGGAAGGAAAGAGAGGGAGAGGGAGAGGGAAAGGGGGCTGCGCCCCCCTCTCCTAGTCCAACTAGGACTCCTCTGGGAGGGGGCGCACCACCTCATGGCTGCTGCCCTCTTTCTCCCCCCAAGGCCCACTAAGGCCCAATACTTCCCCGGGGGGTTCCGGTAACCCTCCGGCACTCCGGTTTAATCCGAAACTTCTCCGGAACACTTCCGGTGTCCGAATATAGTCGTCCAATATATCAATCTTTACGTCTCGACCATTTCGAGACTCCTCGTCATGTTCCTGATCACATCCGGGACTCCGAACAACCTTCGGTACATCAAATCACATAAACTCATAATATAACTGTCATCGTAACTTTAAGCGTGCGGACCCTTTGGGTTCGAGAACAATGTAGACATGACCGAGACACCTCTCCGGTCAATAACCAATAGCGGGACCTGGATGCCCATATTGGCTCCCACATATTCTACGAAGATCTTTATCGGTCAGACCGCATAACAACATACGTTGTTCCCTTTGTCATCGGTATGTTACTTGCCCGAGATTCGATCGTCGGTATCTCGATACCTAGTTCAATCTCGTTACCGGCAAGTCTCTTTACTCGTTCCGTAATACATCATCCCGCAACTAACTTATTAGTCACAATGCTTGCAAGGCTTATAGTGATGTGCATTACCGAGTGGGCCCAGAGATACCTCTCCGACAATCGGAGTGACAAATCCTATTCTCGAAATAT